>NC_079172.1:15467827-15577827 GCF_947568905.1 Ostrea edulis
CTATTAATTTCAATAATTTGCACTCCGTTCGTCCTTCTCTCCGTCTCTTACAACCTATTTTTTTCCTCTTCATGCTTTGATTTAGGAAGCTGGTATTTACTAAATAAATTTATATTTATCGATCAAGTTTAGTTTCGTCACCATTGACTGAATTTTACAAGATTGACGGGACTTTGTGCCGAATATAGTGTTCCAGACTTTTCTCCACTCTACTTTAACTTAGGAGTCTCAAATTTGATGTGTCATTATCTAATGAGAAGATGCAGATCAAATTTTAATTTTGTTGTGGTTGACTTAATCTAACAAATATTTTAAGACTTAGTTTCATGGTTGAATGATTTAATTTTGCTGACGTATTTCCCTTTGTTTGATTTAGGAAGCAAAAGGACATTCGATAAAAAGTCAAATAAATCTCGTAAATATAAGTAAACTATGACGAAATTTTATTTAGACTTCATCATCAATTAAAACAAGGGGAAAACGTCCGTAATACAAAATATAAAGAAGTTCATTCAACCATGAAATTAAATTTTACAATTTTTGTGAGAATAAGTCAACCGTAACAAAAGTGAAACTTGGCGTGTATCTACTCATTAAATTATGACATATCCTATTATAATTTTCCGACTTTTTTAGAAATGGTTACACTCAAGTGACAGAAACGTAAAATAAAGTTTACTGTAGAAGCGAAAATGCCGATTTTTTATATGGTTATTCAGAATACTGAAGTTGAGGTTGTTCCTAACACAGCAATAAAACTTGAGGCCGAGGATTCGTCAAGGCCGGTGTAGAGGCAAATTTTGACCTCTACACCGGCATGTTCTTGCCAAAATGATATGTTGTTGTTGTTTGTTTCTGATTATACATTTATTGAACTGTTGATGTCAAATTATTCACACAGAATATTCTGGGAACAACTGGACTTGGGGCCGGTGGTCTAGTTTTATCGAAAGATCATAAATAGTCTAATATATAGTGCTTGTTTTTTATTTTCAAAAATATCAAGCGATAAAATGTCAGTGTGATGAATTTGTTTACCAACAGTGTACACTGTATCTTTGAAAGACCATGCATTGTATGATCTATGTAGTATAATATGAATCTTTTTTAAGGAATTTTTATTTTTTATAAAATGGGCACTTTTGAATTCATATCTTTTAATTCATAAAGTTGTATTCAATTTGTATATTCCTGACGCAAGTTTTTTTTTTATTATTATTATTGATGACATGTATCAGAGACATATATTATATACATGTATGTCTCTACATGTATTAGAAAGTTGGACATGTATATACATCAGAATGTGTCCCGTGTGTAGTCCATTTTTTAAATCAATAATATAATGATTTGCTTTATTTATTGAATAATTTTAAATATTTAAAAAGAACTGTCAGAGACAATAGAACGTTTAAAGATAATATATGGTTATTGCACTTATGTTGGTGAGTATTGGCACTCGTTGGCTGTCAAACTGCACTCGCAAGCTCGTGCATTTTAACAGCCAACTCGTGCCAATATTCACCAATATAAGTTCAATAACCCTTTTATTATGTATAGCTAAAGTATTTAGTTGTTAAATTGTATCCCTTTTCACTCAAAATACTCCAAAATAGACGAGAATTCATCAATATTGGCATCTAAGGTGAAAGGTGCAATATCAGCATGTATTTCTTCATGTTTCGGGCGCACACAATTTACGCAATGCAAAGTTAGCGTTCAATAAATTCTCAGGATATTGAACGCTAACATTCTCTAAATTTTACGCAGATTTTATAATAGACTATTTATTAGCTATATACTACATGTAATACAGTAGATAGAAGTTTTAAGTTACAACTGTATCAGCTGCGAACACAAATGTTAGTGATTGATTATATATTGTTTAACGTCCCTCCGAGTCTCGGGGAATATTTCACTCATATGGAGACGTCACCATTGCCGGGGAAGGGCTGCTTTTAGGCCTATTGCTCGGCGCTTACGGCTTTGGGCAGGGAGGGATCCTTATCGTGCCACACCTGCTGTGACATGGGGTCTTAGTTTTTGCGGTCTCATCCGAAGGTCCGCCCCATTTAGTCGCCTCTCACGACAAAAAGTGAAGTTTGATAGAAGGAACAGTATACTGGAAAATGTCATCCTCTATTGCTGACGGGGATTATAATTGCGAAGTCTTTAAAACGCAGTGATATACAATTATCGTCTACAATAAAGTTGCAAAAATGCTTACAAAACATTGGTGATGATAATATTAAATAAATGTAAGTTTAGATACTTCATATCGAAAAAGGAAGACATTGTGGCATTGTAAGAAAACAAAACAAAAATAATAGGCATTGTGAAAAATGTTGCTTGTATATTGTAGAAAATTTTATACTTAAACGTCCATACTGTAATTATGTTATTCTGTTTTTGATGAGTCGTTTGACTCGATGAAAATAAAGAACTTGAAATCGAATTCGAACGTCTTTTTAAGATAAATATTACGTATAGGAATCTATTAGTGAAGCTAAGCAATTATTTCCAGGTGTGTCCACGTGAAGTTACAGTCGATGATTTTCTGTCAGCATTGAAAACGCACAGAAAAACTGTTACACAAGAGGAAATTCAAAAATTCAAAAACTTCACGAAATCCATGGGTGAACAAGGTTAAGAATTGATACTGTTGCGAACTCCATGTATACACTTTCAAAACTTCAAAGTATTAAAAACTTGTAATAACTGGATCATGTGTTCACTTTACTTTTTTCTTAATCTTCACACCTGTAGTATCACTGTCTTACTACAGTCCGCTAGCCCCAACCTGCCAGCTCAAGAGGGCTTAACGTGTGTAACGTACTCGTATGTACATGTATTTGCTCTGCAGGGCCCACTGTTGCCTGCCAGATACAGCTTTCAAACCATCGAGGCCGAAATACCCTGCATGTTGTGTGTTTGTCCATTTTGATCCCACCCTGGTACCAAAATGCCCTACCCATAGGATCATGAAATTTACAGGATTAGTAAAGTGCTAACTGCTCCTTCTAAATACCCATTTAGAGTCAATTTAGTAACAATGACATTAAGAAAGATGTTATTAAGATGTTTTACACCTAAACAAGTTTGGCGATAGGATTCGGAACATCTAGCTGCAGAACTGTAGCTCTCTGAAAAAATATTTTGACATAACAGAGAGCTACAGAGCCACCCCTTATAAAAACCTTCGATTTACGGCGCACAAAAAGCTGCGCACGGTTGAGGCCTTATATCGTTATATTCTTGAGTTGCTGTCTCATAAATTTAATATTAAAAAATTCTTAACATATTTTCCTACTATACTTATGTCTAAACATACCTTCAAATATTCATTAAAGCCCTATACGACCTGAAAACTCCCAGCTTCAAATGATTTCGTTTGTTGACGTAGCCATGTTAGGTAGCCAGTCAATTCGTACCCTGTTGTTGTTGGTATCTATTCATAAAATTCGTTATATGTTATGTATTCGCTCTTCATTTATTATCGATACGAATAATTATAGAAATTTAAAAAAATATAGTTTTTCTAAAGGTAAAATAAGCTCTTGATTCATGAAAATGCTACTAAAGACCTTAACACTCGTGTGGCAGGGATGAAGACCGAACCAGACTAATGAAAGCCGCATTGCCCTGAGTTTAGCTATTTGAATAATTATTATTTAAAGGCACTGGGGTGAAATATTATTTAAAATATTTAGCTAAAATATTTGTGGGGATATTAGTTCACATCTAGACGTTATTGTGCAAGTATGGAAATTAACCAGGATTCGAATTGACCGGCTACCTAACATGGCTACGTCAACAAACGAAATCATTTGAAGCTGGGAGTTTTCAGGTCGTATAGGGCTTTAATGAATATTTGAAGGTATGTTTAGACACAAGTATAGTAAGAAAATATGTTAAGAATTTTTTGATATTAAATTTATGAGACAGCAACTCAAGAATACAACGATATAAGGCCTCAACCGTGCGCAGCTTTTTGTGCGCCGTAAATCGAAGGTTTTTATAAGGAGTGGCTCTGTAGCTCTCTGTTATGTCAAAATATTTTTTCAGAGCTACAGTTCTGCAGCTACGGAACATCCTCCTCGGGGATCATGAAATACAATTTTTGATAGAGAAGTTCCTGCTCTACATGATTGTGCAGTTAGTTTTTATATCCCCCTAACGAAGTTCAAGGGGGGGGGGGTATATAGGAATTACTCTGTCTGTCTGTCTGTGCAGATTCGTGTCCGGGCCATAACTTCTTTGTTCTTTGACTTAGGCATACCATATTTGGCACACAGGTGGATCACCATGAGACGATGTGTCGAGTACCTTCATGACCTCTATTTGACCCTTGACCTCAAGGTCAAAATTAAAAGTTTTTTTTTTTTTTTACAATGGATTCGTGTCCGAGCTATAACTTCTTTTTTCTTTGACATAGGCATACCATATTTGACACATGAGTGTATCACCATGACACGATGTGTCGGGTACCTTCATGACCTCTATATGACCTTGAAATTTGACCTCAAGGTCAAAATTGATTATAGGGTTTTGACAGTCTTACCATAAGACATGGGTGTATCACCATGAGACTATGTGTCATGTACATTCATGACCTCTTTATGACCTTGACCTTTGATATCAAGGTCAAAATTATAGGTTTATGCCATGGATTTTTGTTCGGACTATATCTTCCATTTTCTTCTACAAAGGCATACCATATTTTTACACTAAGGAAAGAGTTAATTTATACCTATTAACAAACCCTTTGAGAGATTGGGGTAAGAGGGAGGGAGGGGGGGGGGGGTATTCTTAGTGAACATTGCTCACAGTACCTCTTGTTCTTACAGATGTGTTGTTGGAGTGAATATTTTTGAAAAATGGTCAATTTTTTGCAGTTTTTGCCTCCTAAGGCCTCACGAATCCTTATTTATGTATCTGAAAGGCTTTTATCCCTAATGTTTCATACCGAAAAAAATTGGAAGAAAAAGTTAAAAATGTTTAATTGTTAACGGATAATGGTCGCACACCAATAGCAATAGGCCACTTGAGCTGTGAAAGAGATTTACTTTGGTTTGAAAAATTAAAAATACTTTTACGCAGCCATTGACAATGATATTACAGGTTTATGAAGTATCCTTGAAAAATTCTTTGATTATATCAACATTTACAGTTTTAGCTCAGGATAATATGCAGAAAATTGTGACCTGGGCCAATGAAAAGATAATTAGGGATCAAAGTAAATCCCATTATTAGTACAGGAAATCGAACCGTACAAAGATGAAAACAGGCAAGCTTTCATCTTATAATGATAGCTGATGAAAAACCCTTCAACTTATTAACAGAGAAAATGGGATACTTTGAAGTCTGAAAAGATTATTTTTCATCTCAGTTCTCTTTATTCCGAAGATCCTATTAAAGTGAAAATATCATGAAATGATAGCTGACAGGGTTGAGGCCTTGACTAAGCTCCCTCCATTGACAATCGGATTCCCTACAACACCGTATACAGGGTTTGGATATAAATCAAATAATGAATATTTATACAATTCTTCTATATGATATTATATAAGACACATTATATAAGATATATATAACATAAGATACTGATAGCAGTAACTATAATACATATATTATGTGCACTGGATATTTTCATATAATTTGAAAATGTCGCATGGAATTCGGACAGACTTGGGGATAACGCACCAATGTAGAGCCCAGAACACATGACCCCTAAGATTACCCACTTGAAGACAAACCTCTATAACGGATTAAAAAAAATTACAAATAGACCTTCACATGATGCGTGTACTTGTGTTTATTTTGCTGAATAGCATACACATAAGATAAAGGATTCATTTCGAATTCGGTTTGCACCTGAGATTTGTATTGATTAAATTTTTTTTTAGAACATTACTCCTAATATGCCCTCTTAAACTCTCATATCAAGAATTTTTCCGTATACGAAGTGTAAAAAGGTCATTATTTATTTTCATACTTGTATTATAAACTTTTTTTTATCTGAATTGTTACAAGACATGATTATGTATCTTTTTTATGTATAATGATTGATTTATGTTGTGTCGACACATAAAAACAGAGTTCAAACGAATACATTTTGAATACATCTTAAGTGCAAAAAGGTTAAGTTTAAAACACTGTAGTTAAATATGAATCCAGTGGGGTGTTTTAATTTCCCAATTCTCCTCCAATATAGAAATTAAACACACTTCCTAAAAAATTTACAATACTACAAAACTAAGGTAGGAACCTTTTTAACGTCAATAGTCCAAACGCCTATACACAAATTTCCGCTGGAGATCGGCGTGCGGAGAAGGCAGAGCTTCGCCATACAAAGAGCGATTTGCCGATGCGCGCTGTCTACACCCTTTAAGGAAATCAAGAATAAAACTGCTTTGAAGAAATTTATAAAAAGGTTTTAAACCAAAATTTCTTAAATTACTAGATTATCTTTTTTACTTGGTGCGTTAAAGTATCTATAAGTTACGGATCCCGTGGAATTTTCTTTTACTCAGTATTATTATTTCATTTATGATGCTATTCATGTAATAAAAAATTGTTTTATGTCATAAATGCTTATAGAAATTGTATCTATCCGTAATCTACGAGATTGTCTATGTACATGCGACATTGATTCAGTTTTCAGTCTGCATGTTGCTTGGCTGAATTCTATCATAATTAGGGTGTGTGTCATTCCATGACGGTCACGTGATCGTGTGAGTTAAAGTCTCACATTGTCCTATTACAGAACGTACGGCAGATATTGTATGTCACAATCTCACAGCAGACGAGAACTTCGGCGCCATTTCCTGACGATGTCCATTCTTTGCTTACCTTTTCCTAGTACATCTGTAAATTTAAAAACGGCTTTCATCTGTAAAAATCACTACATCTGTAAAAATCACATTGTCATGATCATCATTTTTGATGTGATGCACCAAGGCTCTCTATCCCATTTATGTACTGCGGAGATAGATATATATATATATATATATATATATATATATATATATATATATATATATATATTTGCATTTGTGAATAATGCACGTTTCACTCGTGATAAAAATACATCCATTCTAACGGCTGGGAATTCCAACAGAAATGAAAGTAGAATGTAGTTCTAGAAAATACCATTTTTAAAAATGCATGAGGGTATGAACTGCGACGCTTCACATGGGCACGCGCTTCATGAAAAGATGCCGGCATGAAGCGCCCTGGTGTATTTTAAAAATGAAATTTATTTTTTACATATATGCATACATGTATATATCTGTGTGTGTGATTAGAATATGTAAGAATGATAAAGCTATGTCCTTCCATCGTAGTGTTGGTAAATGTACAATGCCCATTCCCATGGTTTTGAGTGAATATATTTACTTAACCTACATGTACCATGTTGTGCGCGTGTTAACAATGCAAAAACAAGGATATAACATTTTCCTGTACAACGAACATTGAATTCACCTGTTTGTCGCCATCTATGTAACTGGGACAACATGAAATACTACATAAGGATTTTTAAACTGATTGATGTAGATTAAATTTTCATTCATGATTTGAATTTATATAACAAGCGGTTTTGTTTGTGTAAAGTACGAAATCATTTATTTCCGTGTTTGTCATGGTTACCAAAATGACGTACAAATGTTGCAGTCCATACCCTCGTGTATTTTCTTACGTCGGTTACCTCAAAGCACGAGCACTGGTCTTGTCTCGCCGTATTTGAGACTTTTCGTTGTTGTTAGCTACAAGTTAATCCGAAATCTTGATCTGAAATTAAAATGCTCTATATGTGGATTTAATACTAGTACTTGGCTATGTAGCAGTATTACTCCCACGGAAAATGGCTATATGATGAGGGAAGGATGGACATTTAAAAAGGCTGTCTTTCTTCATCGAAAAACCATTCTTTTTTATACAATATACAGTATCAATTGATATTCTGATTTGCTTTCCATAGATCATTTTTTCTTTCTAAAATTAAAAACAAAAGGGGAAACCTTACTATTGGGCCAATTCCGTTAGACTACTCTACAACACCGAGCGTGAATCGCTACATTTAACGTTCTGTCATGTGCTGATGTTTTTTTTTACATGAGGCGTTATTTGGCTAAAGAAAATTTATTGAAATAATCTTTGGTTTTCGGTCTGATAAATGATTGTACAATTTCTTTTCAGACAAGTTCTAATTTTGATGAGTGAAGTAGTAAACTCTGCCCCCTCTAGATCCACGCACGGATATTTAATCAATATTCCTCTATATAGTTTTGGTGGCCATCCTGACATTGTTTTGATATCGATGTCAGTTACATTGTGTTTCTTTCCTATCAATCAGACCACAATAATCAATTTTCAATTTGAAGTCGATATCAAATAATTCTTCACTCCCACCACTTACATATAACTTAATTCCTTCTTTAACCATAAACCTAACCTTAACCAAACTTAACCCTTACATGTAGAACCTAAGCTACATCTCTCAAGTTTTAAACGCAACCATTATTTCACAACTTATAACAAACCTCATAACTATAGGTATAACCGTTTTGAAACTTTCAATCCCTACGAAACCCATCTTTGTCGTTACAGTATCGAAAGACTTGTTATTTTAAAAAAAATAATGTAGAAATGTATATCAAAGATCGATATCAATTTCTTTGGAAAGATAGCCCCTTAAAATGTTCTCCAAGCTGTTGGTATGATCTAATCTAAAAAAAAAAAAAAAAAAAAAAATTTTTTTTTTTTTTTTTAGATTAACATGGTATTAATACATGTATGAAAGGTATTATTATACTTTTTAGCTCACCTGAACAAAGGCTCACGTGAGCTCTTCTGATCAAAATTTGTCTGTTGTCTATCGTCGTCGTCGTAAACTTTTCACATTTTCGACTTCTTCTCAAGAAGCGCTGGGCCAATTTCAACCACACTTGCCACAAAGCATCCTTGGGTGAAGGGCTTTCAACTTTGTTCAAATGAAGGGTCATGTCCCTTTCAAAGGGAAGATAACCACAAAAATGCAACAATAGGGTTGGGTCATTTAAAAATCTTCTTCTCAAGAACCTCTGGGCCAGAAATGCTGAAAGAACAAGGTACGGTTGTATACATAAAAAGGCCCAAAAAATTTCTCTCTATAAAATGTGTCTGGAATTAACCTTAATCAGTGTTTTAAGAAAGTAAAATAAATGCCAGGTATACTATGTCAACAAAATCAGAATGATAGTCCTAAATGGATAGCATTATGACATCATGAATAAGACATTTCCCGCCTTTTTCTCAAAATAAGCCTGAAAACTGTCAAATGTCATACAAATTATTGCTCAGGAAAAGATGTGCGCATTTGTCGAGCAAAATGAAAATGATATATATTGTGTATTATTTTGAGATGAAAAACATGCTTCAATATGAATTTGCTCGACGCATGCGCTGTATGTTTTCTAAAAGGAAAACCACCTGAATTTGTGGATATTTTCATTGAAAATGGCATTTTTGCAATTTTATGCCAACTTCAAGCTCTCGTCATATCACACAAATCATTTTGCTGATCAAACTGAGTAAATTTTGGGTTTGCTAAACTATTCCTTAATTGAATGCCAGGATTTGAGCTCCAAGTGAAATCATCAATATTTTGGGCCAGATGACTGTAGAAATTGTACCTACTTCTTTACTTGAAAACTTCCTGACACAGTACAGATTCAAGTTTGTTGAAATCATGGCCCCCGGGGGTTGGATGGGGCCACAATAGAGGATCAAAGTTTTACATACAAACAGGGGGGGGGGGGTCAAAGTCTTGCATATAAAATATATAGGGAAAATCTTCTTCTCATGAACCACTGAGCCAGAATAGCTGATATTTACATGAAAGCTTTCTAACATAGTGCAGATTTAAGTTTGTTCAAATCATGGCCCCCGGGGTAGGATGGGGCCCCAATAGGGGATCAGTTTCACATACAAATATATAGGGAAAATCTTTAAAAATCTTCTCAAGAACCACTGAGCCAGAAAAGCTGATTTTTACATGAAAGCTTTCTGACATAGTGCAGATTCAAGTTTGTTCAAATCATGGCCACCGGGGGTAGGATGGGGCCACAAGGGGAGGGGGGGTGTTTCAAAGTTTTGCATACACATATATAGGGACAATCTTTTAAAATCTTCTTCTCAAGAACCACTGAGCCAGAATAGCTGATATTTACATAAAAACTTCCTAACATAGTGCAGATTTAAGTTTGTTCAAATCATGGCCCCCGGGGGTAGGATGGGGCCACAATAGGGGATCAAATTTCTACATACAAATATAGGGAAAATCTTTAAAAATCTTCTTCTCAAGAACCATTGGGCCAAAGAAGTTGACATTTACATGGAAGCTTTCTGACATAGTGTAGATTCAAGTTTGCAAAAACCATGGCCTCCAGGGGTAGGTTGGGGCCATAATAGGGACTACGGTTTTACATGCAAATATATATGGATAGTCTTCTGATATGGGCCAAGGTAACTCAGGTGAGCGATGTGACCCATGGGCCTCTTGTTTCAGTTGATATCGTTTAGAACTACATTATGATTAACGAAACGTATTCAAAACTAGTTGTAAATGTACATACGATATTTAAAAAAAAACCTCAACAAAATCTTCCACTCGTCCTGTAATCAGCCACCGTACATATGCTTAAAAATAACATTTCTTCGGTCATATTTCATAAATCAATTGATTATTCTATCAATTCAGTCAGTGATTAAGGATAAAATTGAATTCACGTATAATGGTTAAATATGCATTATCAAAACGCAAAATACCCCGTTTGAGAGATATAATTCGACGGTTTTTTTCTCTCAACATTTCCCCTAAAATTTATTCATAATTTCGAAGGTAAAGCGCTTCCAGTTCTTTCAAATGCCTGTTTAGTCATTAACAATAAAAGTTAATTAATTATCATGATTTTGATTGATAAAATATCAGAAAATTTAATACTAAAACATATGTTTTTGACGATGGACATATTAACTGGGTCTGTTTTAAGTCAACGTTGTCATCAAGAAATGTCAAAGAGACCAAGGAAGCATTCGCGGGCAATATAAATAGCAGAACCAACCGGTAGTTGATTACAAAGATCGGGGGTACGCGACAAAGAATCCACACAACGACATAAAGTAAGAAATCTGTCTTGATAAATGCAAAAAGATTAAATCGTGACATCTTCTTTATAAAGTTTTCGTATACATGTTGCTTTCATGACAATTTCATTACTTTGCATGTGTTTTTTGTAGACGAAAATGTTGGCTCTTGCTGTTTTGGGAATCGTCTGTGGTCTTTCTTCTGCCACTTACCCTGGGTATTATCCTCAGAACGGATACCAGACTGGTTTCTCTGGATTCAGGCAACCAGGATCGTCAAGTTTCCTCTATTCTCCTTTCTCCAGTGGATTTGGTTCTACAGGGGGTTTGAACACTGGGTTCGGTACCGGTTTTGGTACTGGTTTAAACAACGGCGCTTTGGGAGGACTTTCTGGTTTTGGAGGAAACACTGGATTTGGATCCTCCTATCCTGTAACCTACGGGGTTGGTTTTCCTGGGAGTAACGTAGGTGGCTTAGGAGCCGCTGGACTCGGTGGCATAGGAGCCACTGGACTCGGGAGCGTACTAGGCGCTGGACTCGGGGGAGTAGGAACCACTGGATATGGCTTAGGAACCACTGGATTCGGTCTAGGAACCACTGGATTTAATGGTCTTGGATTATCTGGATTTGGTAGACCCACCGGATATAACTATGGAACTTATCCCTCTTTCACAGGCGGACAAGGATTTGGTGGAGCTGGTGGATTCGGACCTACTGGTGGATTCGGTGGATTAGGATCTACTGGTGGATTTGGACCTTCTGGTGGATTCGGACCTTCTGGTGGATTCGGTGGATTAGGATCTACTGTTGGATTCGGACCTTCTACTGGATTCGGACCTACTGGTGGATTCGGTGGATTAGGATCTACTGGTGGATTCGGACCTTCTGGTGGATTCGGTGGATTAGGATCTACTGTTGGATTCGGACCTACCGGTGGATTCGGACCTTCTGCTGGATTCGGACCTTCTGGTGGAGTTGGCAGTACCTTAGGATACCCTAGTTACCCAAATCATTATGGCAAACGTAGCAGTAAGTAAAACTCAGTACGATAGGAGAGCAAATTCATCTTTTATCTGGAAATATCTCTTCCAAGTTTCATGTTGTGTGTGAAAGTACATTTATTCAGAAATAACATAGATTACTTGCAAAATTAAGCTTTATCTAGCAATCATACTTTTTGTTCAAAGTTGTAATGGATAACAGTATGGGGGAAAATGAAAGCTCAATTCTTAAACTTATATTCCAATATTTTCCTTATCTTCAAGAAGCAGTTGACGCTAGATGAATACCATCTATTTTGTTTTCTTCTTTTTTCAGAAAAAGTATACTAAGGAATCGCTCTAATGAATGTGGGATAACAACAGACACCAACATCTGCTTATTTGTTTTTTTAATACATGTATATTGCAATTAATAATTCTGATTTGTCATTTATCATATCTTTGACAACATATGTCCTCAAAATATATTGTCGGACAATGACACATTTAATGTGTGCTATAGATCTATCCGTCATAGACTTGATTATGTAAACACAGCTTTAAAATTCTTTAAATCAAATGTAATTGGCATTACTCGATATTTGTATTTCAAGTTCTATATTACATATGTAAGTACACGTACTATCTATTTACATAATTATGTCGGATAGAAATTGACTGACAGAGATGATACAAATAATTTAAACAAGACGGTTTCCCTAGTAATGATAGCTACCAGTGAAATCACACCTTTGTTGTGTAACGAGATTTTAATTTTTTTTTATTTAATACAGCAAAATAAGTAAATGCAAATTAAAAGTAAGACAAGGATGAACAAAGGAGCAGTAAGTTTAATCCCTAAAAGTTATTGTCTTATGAAGTCTATACTAAATGTCCCTTTCTTAAAAGTTGATTAACTTTTACAATGTCAAAACGGTCAATATACACTTGACTTATCACATCGGAATAATGCATCAGATTGCCGACAGCCGCGGATTGGAGGACTCTCTGCAAGACACGTGCTGCAATGATAAAACAGAAGCATGACCACCAGGAATGAATAATTGTATGTTCAGAAATTCGGGGTCACAATTATATATATATATATATATATATATATTATATATATATATATATATATATATATATTATATATATATAAAAGCACAAAAATCCAACAACACCCTACTTTCTTAAAGTGTCGGATCTGAGAAGATACAAGGCCAGTAAAGAAATTTATAAAAGCACTGAAAAGGCCACGACACTGTTGGTTATTTAAAACTCAAATTTTCGACGCAACCCGCGTCTTTATCAAGAGACATAAATTACATAAACAAATAACTCACAAAAACGACAAGTATCGATAAACTACATTGGTGAGAAGAGTGATACACTATTGTACTGAGTGATAAAAATGGTGGTGGTTACGTTGTAAAGCGTGTTTACTGACTATGGTTTAGAGAGTTTATATATATATATATATATTCCTAACCAGTAATTTCTAACCCTAACTGCAACCTTAACTCTAATTGCAACCCTAGATGTAACCCAATAGAGAGAGATATTTTTTTTTTTTTTTTTTTTTTTTTTTACTTTTTATCAAATTTCGCAAAAGGGACAGAAATACAAATGTATAGAATTTATCAAATCAACAACTGATTTAGTTTATAAAAGACAGAGCGATAAAGTAATTTGCAGGCTAATTTCTGGATTTTTTTGTTTTTTGTTTTTTTGTTTTGGTATTATCAATTATATTATTAATAGTATTAAACAGATTCATTTTCATGTTTTACGTCAAGCAGCTCTGCAGCTTTAATGTAAGTTTACTTAAAACTAAGTTTATTCTGATGTGTTTCAGATTCAGAATGAATTAGGGGTCGTGACAATGGCTTGCTGATTTTTATTTCTCATTAAATGCACATGAAATATATTTTTGAGATTGCTTGTATCACGTGATGTCTTTACCCCCAACCTCTTTTGTCTATTGTTATTTAACCAGAAAAATTATGATTGACGCTATATAAAATGAAACATCAAGTCCTTGATTTGAGTTGACAACGGAATATTCAGGTATCCCAAGATAGGAAGACAACCGTTTTTTTTTTGGCAGAGTAAATTTTTAGAAATTTATCGGTGTATTGATACAAGAGGAAGTTGTAACATTGGTTAATTTAATATTCAATGGGTATACTGCACAGAGCATGTTATCTGGAAATGACGAAGCACTTTTGTGATCTGTCAAAATTTATACATGTACATGTATTTACTGTAATGGAGAAGGAAAAGCATTATATTTAGATCGGTACATTTGTATATGGAGTGATTCGAAGCAATGAAATATTGATTTGACTTTTAAGCCAGTGACTGCTATTAAAATTAAAAAGACATGTTCTCTCTTTCACAACTCTCTTCTCTCCCAATAATCTATTAATTTGGAATTGTATCGAATGCCGTTAGATTGTCATTTTAAGAAATCTATATTTTTCTGAAAGTGAATTCATTAAAATAGATATATTGGCGATATTCTGAAGCTACATTTTATAACTGATAGTACGTTCCAACGGTAAGAAAATTTTAGAAACCGTTATGCATGATAAATGTTTAATCCTCATCCTGTCTTGTGGTAAATGTCTGTCTTGGCGTGTCTGTTCATAGGTGTATATATGATCGATAACAAGAATGCTTGACGCTACTCAAGATACCATTGAATGAAACGTTTCGGTGACTTGGTTAAAAATTTAGGTCGTAATTGTCACTAGGACACACAACCGAATTAAACAATATGAAATGTGGAATAATTTAACGAAAAGAATAATTAATTGATAAAAAAAAATACTTTCATTACCTTCACGTGTTTTATATTGCTTTTCATTTTGTAAGACTTTTATTATCGTGTCCGTGACAAAAAGAGGAAAGGTTACATGGTGCATTCATTTTGCAGTTGCTGTCTACCAGTGAAAGAAAAAATCGTATATTTTCATTAAGACAGTTCACTCCTCAGTACGAGTGCCAACAGATTTTTCGCATCGTACAAGATCATAACGTATATCATTTTTATCTATCTATCTATCCATCCATCTAAACCATTTTATTAACCCATTGCTTTTATTCCATTGCTTCAAATGACTCCATATAAAAAATATAGGCATACAATATGTACCGGCTCTAAATACTATTATGCTTTTCCTTCTCCACTACAATGGATAATAGACTTTGACAGATAACAAAATTTCAAATATTTTCGGGACAATCCGTCCCCTCCTCAGGACAAAGAAGCTAAGTACACAAACCGCACAATTTAGAAGCTAAACTAATAAAGCTAGTGTCTACAATATATCATACACTTCATAAAACATCTCTGATCAGTCAGACATACAACTTACATTGTGATCACTAAATACCCCAACCTAATTAAGAATTAAAGAGGTTCGCACCTGAGCTTTGGAGTAATGTCATTATTTTGGGATGTGTATTTTTTTTTTATTTCTACAATGAAGGAGAATTAGGAAATTGAAAAGAAAAACTGTGGTTGCAACGCTTGTTATTGAGCTACTGTGCTCTAAACATGACCTTTTTGCACTAAATTTAAAAAAAAATTAAACTTGATTTGTCTGTTGGTGTCAACACAACATATGCAACACAAATTAATCATTACTTAAAATAGATACATAATCATGTCTCCTAACACTACAGATAAAAAAAAAACCAACCCAGATTAAATACTGGTAATGGAAATAAATAATGACCTTTTTGCACTTGATATACGAAAAAAATCATGCTATCAAATTTGAGAGTTTAAAAGGACATATGAGGAGTAATTACAGTTTTTAAAATTTCACATCATTTTCAAGGTCTTGTCTTAAGATTTAAAATGGAATTTTAAAAAGTGGGGTTAGATTTTAATTATTGGCGAAAATACTGAATTTTTATTCAAAATTTCGAGTAAATTAATCCAAACTTTTTAAAGAATCGGTTTTCTGTTTGGAAAAATATATCAACCAAATTGATAAATTACAACATTTGAACTAGTTCCAAGTCTCAACTACTTGTATCATAAATTATAAAACTGAAATACGCGTATAGCAGTATAAAAATCGAAAATGTATTAGATGAAACAGAATCTGTAATATCACGCAGATTTAAAACTTTTTTATTAACTCATCCTTCCGCCACAAAATATAGTTACCGCAAATGTATAGGACCATAAAAATCGAAAATGTATTAAATGAAACAGAATCTGTAATATCACGCAGATTTAAAACTTTTTGGTTAACTCATCCTTCTGCCACAAAATATAGTCCCTGCCAAACCCTTTCAAAATTTGAATTGACACAAAAACTTTTCAACTGGATAGAGTTCAGTATTAGATGTGTAATATGTTTGCACCAATGAGATCAGTATTGTTCTAGAAGATACTTAGTTGTAGCATCCTGCGCAGTTGTGCCCAAAAGCTCAGGAGCTAACTTCCTAAAGCAAATTTATTAATGAAGGTCAAAAGCCCGTAAAGGTCTGTCGTACGTAAAACTGATTTTAATGAGTCATAGAGGAAAGAATTCTTCACCTATTCGTGTTATTTTGTGAAAATAGAATTATATAAATCATATTATATAATTGATAGATAATGAATGAAACAAATCTGAAAAAGAAACAGAACTGTCCCAGAAAATGACCTGCAGGAATGAACCAGCGGGTGGAACATTCAATTGAATTTTCTGATGATCCCCCAGTGTAATGCGCCTGGATATTAAGCATTTAAGAAAACCAAGATACGACACGATCACACGAAGATCACGTTGAAACGTTAGCCAAAACTTCACTAATTCAGACCATCATCAGGACGACGTTACTTCAGTCTATGCATCCATAGCTACTTGCCTTTTCTCTCGGCATCAAACCTCCTAGAGAAGTGACCAATAACCCAAATAAAACCCGATATCAACGCCCCCTTCACAGAAAAGGGGGCATATTGCTTTGCACCTGTCGGTAAGTCGGTCGGTAGACCACATGTTGTCCGCTAAATATCTCGAGAACCATTCTCTTGATCAAAATATTTCACATGTAGCTTGGGTATGAGTAGAAGAGGACCCCTATTGTTTTGAGGTAACGAGGGCAAAGATACTGTACGCTCAATATCTTGAGACCCCTTTGTTTAACAGGCATCAAACTTAGTGCACTGTACATTGTAAAACGTAGATGACTCCTATTGATTTTGAGGTCACATGGTCAAGGGTCAAACTGGACATAGGAATATACTGTCCGTTTAATATCTTGAGAACCTTTTGCTAGACAGATATCAAATTTGACACACTGGTACATCATAAGGAGTAGATGACCCCTTTTTATTTTGGGTTTACATAATCAAGGGTAAAACTAGACATATTAATACTAGTATATTGTCTCCTATGATTTAATAATAATTTGCTTGATTGACACCAAACTTGGCGCACCAGTACATCTAAGGAGTAGATGACCCCTGTTGATTTTGAATCACGTGATCAAGGGTCAATCCACTCTGGACATAGGAAGCTATTGTCTACTTATATCTTGAACTGTTTTGGCACTACTATCAATTAAATGGTACGTGTATAGGCCTTTACGAATTTGCACCACAAGGGGCATACCTATTTCTAAAACATTTCTTGGTATTCTTAATATTGTAGTGTTGTACTGCGGATATCTATGTATTATAGTGCTAAATAGAGATGTGATTTTCTTTATTTATGCAACCACCACCCCCGTTCTGAGTAAGGGACATGCTATTCCAAAAATTTGACAATCAATATTGTTCATGTCGTTGATCATTTTTGTGTTAAAATATATGTATCTTTTTCATTTAAATACATAAAAAATTCATCGTATGAAATTTTAAAAAATGGATTATATTAAAAGTGAAGATAACGAACAGTGATCAATCTCATAACTCCTATAAGCAGTACAAAATAGATAGTTGGGCAGACTATAAATACCAGAGGTGGGATCAGGTGCCTAGGAGTAAACATCTCCTGGTGAAAGGTCACATCTGCCGTGAGCCCCATATCTTGATCAGGTAAACGGAGTTATTCGTAGTTAAAATCAGTGTACCAAAACAAAATCAAGATGTTTTACTGAATTCACATTGATATAACCTGCAATTTAAAATACACAATGAGAAAGTGGGAAACGTAATGCATGTATACTATTTGGAGTACAAAAAATTACCAGACTTTGCAGAACTTCCTGGAATGCAGATTCGATTGAAAAGGTCAAAGTTTACATGGGACTTCGTTTGAACATTTCCTTTTTATTGATTTTCAATGTTCTGAATAAAACAAGTATTTAGAAAGTATATAACGTGATAAAAAAAAAATCGATGACGAGACTTAACATTATAACGTCATAAAGTAGTTATAATAGGTTATAGACTTTGTATGGGAAAATATGACGACCGAGTTTTTTGGCGCGTAGACGGACCGAGCTTGCGAGGTCCGTCCGCGACAAAAAACGAGGTCGTCATATTTCCCATACAAAGTCTATAACCTTTTTATTATATACTTTCAATTTCATTTAGAAACTAACAATAATTTTATTTTTAACAATAACTTTATCGGTTTATCTGAGTAAAAGATGAAAAACACGAAAAATTTGAAAATTAACGGCGTAGAAATTTGATTGTGACGTAATGTTTGCGGGCCGGAATGTTTCCGGGCATATATCGTGTGATATATGCCCGCAAACTTTTATAGAAAAAAGAAGAGATGAAATTGAAAGTATATAATAAGTCATTATATTTACTGTCATTTTATCAAATTCTATTTCAAAATATCGTAAAAATCATGTGTTATTTCTTTTCAAAATTTTCGGAGAATACAACCAGTAAATCTATTTTGTGCTCCCCTTCAAAGAAGAGGTACATATTGATTTGCATCTGTCAATCGGTAGACCACATGTTGTCCGCTTTATATCTTGAGAACCATTCACGTGATCGTAGTGATATTTTATATGTAGGTTGGTTATGAGTAGAAAAGGACCCCAATCAATTTTCTGGTCAAAGGCAATATTGTTTTATGTCGTTGATCTTTTTTGTTTTAAAATTTATGTACCTTTTTCATTTAAATACATAGAAAATGCATTGTATGAAATTGAGTTAAATGAAATATGTCATTGTTTGAATATCAGGATCCTCAGGTAGTGTAGATTCAGCTTTGTGTACACTGATGATAAAAACAATAGAATTTTACATAAGAATATATATATATATATAGATGAATAACATACTGTATATAGGTAATGTCTTTAATCGTGATCTCAATAATCTCTAGGGTACAGATTGTCAAAATAACAATCACTCACCTTCATGTATTGTAGGTTTGTTCACACAATGCCCCTGGGTTCAGGGTGAGACCACGGAAGAAATTGTAAAGTGAGTGATGTAGCCTATGGGCCAGTTATTTTATTGATAGCGAACGTAATCAACTTTCTCCGATAATCATCGAACTGGGACAAAATGGTACTTTGCGAATACCAACATCCCATGTAAAATACTCATGCAGGACTTGTTGCATTAAAGTCGACCATATTCCTTGAGAAAATTTTAGACCCAAGAGTTGAACTTCCGTGTGGTAGTGAGATAAAATGTCCTTTATAGTATTAATTGTTACATATGGGGAAAAAAATCCTTGCTTTTGTAGTTCCTTAATTTCATTTATTGTGAGTGAGTTTCAGTTATAATAAATGTTCCCAAAGCTACGACGTGCATATAAACGCTCCAAACGAAATATAGCTTTACTATAGGTATCATAAGGCAATTACTATACATGCTCATCTAGCCTTCCCCATTCGACTGTGTAGTATAATCAATGTGCTATGGAGAAATATTGATTTGTAAGACATATCTATGGACATATAGAAACTAAATTCTATCTATGTGTTTACCAATATAGGAAACAACATTGAATACAAATAAAAAATAAATAAATGTTTATTCGGTACAAACTTACATACATAAATACCAAGGAAAATCCATGAAAGCTCGAAAGCTTATTTCAATGGGGTCCTTTGATGCACGAATGTTTGCGCTAGGGGGTCATTTATGTGGGAGAAAACCGGAGTATCCGGAGGAAACCCACGTGTCCGAGCGGGCGACCGCCATACCGTCTCACAAACAACCATTGCCGATCACGGAGATCACACTGGGGTCGCAGCGGTGGGAAGCGAGAGCGCATCAAAAGAGTCATCATATAGACCGAAGCTATGGCAAGCCGTATATATACTATTTATTCGAAAAAGAAATATCGCTTTAACTTTGAGAGATATCTCTCTAATTTAAAGATATATCTCTTACTTTAAGAGACTCAACTTTTAGAGATATCTCAAGATTAACTTTAAGAAATACCTCTTTAAAGTAAGAGATCTCTTTAACTTACAGATATATCTCTCTTAGTTTAAAATATAACTCTTTCATTTAGAGAGATATCTCTTTCACTTAGAGAGATATCTCTTTAAGATAAAGAGATCTCTCTTTAAGTTAAAGAGATATCTCTTTCACTTTATGAGATATCTTTTATAAGATTTTTTAAATTGAAGGATATCTCTTAAAACAGAAAAGACATCTCTTTCCGAGTTCAAGAGAATTATCTTTTTAACGAAATGAGATATCTCTTGATTTTTAAAAATTATTCCTAAATGCATACGAAATGCTCCCCAAAGCGGAGGCGCGCCAAAATTGTGTTACATGGCAGAAGTTGGAAGTGACGAGATGCAGGCATGCTTTCGGTGTGCACACATGTATGAATGTAAAATACAAACATCTAATACATACCGGTATATACTATTTTTTATTTCCTTTGTCAAACAAATCTATTAGATCTACAGTTCAACACGGAAGAGACAACCTCCTCTACATTTCAGCCATTTTGATCGTATGTGCACTCATTACGTCATACGAAAGGCGAAGGTCATAGACGGGAGTAACCATTGTAGTCATTTTTCATAAAGACATGTCTTTAACATTAAGAGATATATCTTAAAGATAAAGAGATATGTCTATTACATTTTCTGAAAGAGATATCTCTTTTGCATCGGTAAAGATATATCGCTTTAACTTAAAGAGATATCTCATTATCCTTAAGAGATATCTCTTTCTGGACGGTGAAACCTGTTAAGTGAGACGTCCTCACAATGTCTAGAAGGGAATACACGGATATGTTATTGTAAAGCCAAAAAAGTACTATGTTAGGTATAGCTATGGGGACACCTATAAAAGTTTGTGAAAAAATGGTTTTGAGAGAGAATATTAGTGAAAACATGTCCCCACATCACTTGTTCTCACTAATCTAATATTTTGTATCAACATCTTTCACATGCTGTGGATCACGTTTATGGGGACGTTATTGTGAGGACAGAATTTTGTCTTCATAATGTACTTTCTGTCCTCACAACGTCTGTGAAATGGTTAAAAATTGTCCTCACTAAACACGTTTTATCATCCCTGAAAGTTAGAGATACATGCATCTCTCAAAGTAAAAGAGATATTTTTTTTTTAAGTTTAAGAGATATGTCTCAAAGTTAAATAAGATATCTCTCAAAGTTAAAGAGATATCTCTTTTTCAAATAAATATTAACACGGCTTGCCATACGAAGCAACTACAGAACAATAACAAAGAATTTCAACATTTCAAAAACTCATAACCATGATCCTGCAATCTGGATATTTTATAGCCTGTGTCTGTGCACTATTAGAATTAGTGAACAGGAATGATGAATGTTTAGAACTTGCTAAGTCATAAGTCTAACCATCTCGTCTTGGAGTAAGGGACTTTGTTTATTGTGCCATAAATTCTTTCTAGATTGATGAATGGGTTTACAATACCACAAATGTTACGTCCTATGAATGGAAGATACGAAATCACATCATTGATGCCCTAACATCACGACAAGATGTAGACATATGTTCTTGTGTTGTACCTACCGCAAAAATTATTGACTACATCTTTTAAATCAAAATTTCACCTAATATATCAAATCTAGACCACAAAGTACATTTATTTGCACTTAAGAAATAGTATATAAACTCGCTCTGACACACTGGTCAATCATACTTCTGGGTAATCTTCCATAGCAGGTACGAATTCATAATATATCTATTTAGGAAGCAGTTTTCCTGTTCTTACAATGAATGTTTTAGAAACAAATAATGCATGAAAGAAAATAAAACTCAGAGATTCATAGAATAGCACTTGATAGGAATACCGAAGGTAAAATATGAATATGAATCTCGTCTTTTTGAATTTTCAGGTATAACGATGGATTCCTTGTTGATTTTGGCTTTGCTTTGTGGATTGGCAGCTGCCACATACCCTCCTTATACAAGTGGTGGATACCAAAATTACCGATCGTATGTCCCCAGCACTTACAACACTTTCAACACGGGATATTATCCATCTTATAACACCTTCAGCTCAAGATACTTTCCATCGTCTTCATTATACAACACTGCATCCTATCCCACTGTGGTCAGCCATTATTTGTATTTCCCCGGCGGAAACCCATGGGAACCAGGCAGGAATTACATCGATTTGAGAGCTAGCCCCTATCCATATTACCTTAGATATTATGGTTTAAACCGTGGGGGTTTCGGTAGGGGATTTGGTTCTGGCTCCTTGGGTGGTTTCCCATTTGGGGGATTTTCCACCGGATCAGGCTCTTTCCCATACGGAGGATTTTCCACTGGATCAGGCTACTTACCAACTGGTGGATTATTCACCGGCTCAGGGTCTTTCCCCACTGGTGGCTTCTCCACTGGATTAGGAGGGTCCTTTACTAATGGATTGAGAGGAGGTTCCTTCCCTGGAGGTTTTAACTCTGGGTTGCTTGGTGGATTTCCGTCAACTTCCGGTTTCGGATCCAGAGGTTATTATGATCCCAGCTTCTCTACATTCTCTGGAAGCTTGGGCGCAGGAAATCTGGGATTGACCGGAACTGGAGGATATTTCCCCGGTGGAAACGTTGGCGGTTATGGCTACAGAAGTAAGTAAATAATGTTGAATAGCAGCAAAGTTCAAGATAAAATTACAATTGTTATCAAATATGTCAATAAAGAAATCTTAACCCTGATGTGAAATGGTTTTGTGCCATTCAGACGGGAATAAAGTCGTAGTAATTCAGAATGAAAATAAAAACGATATAAAGATAAACAAAATTAAACCAGTTCAAATGTGTATGCACGTGCCTCGTATTTATGGAGATTTTATTTTATTATACATTTGAATATAATTAATTTTGAAAGATCAAATAGATTCAATTCATTGATATTTGTTTTCTTTTCAGAAAAAAGAGTATATTAAGGAGGACGAATGAGGACGGGCGACCTAAAGATTGTTTCTTGTACTTTTATACCTGTAGAATAGATTACTGCAAATTGCCATCGTCGCTTTTAATTTTTTTTTTAAAACTACGTTACAAAGTTTTTATAATTATCTGTCCTTTCACTAAATTTGAAAAATGACAAACATGTGTATAAACGCTAGCAATGTAGAAGCTCGTAAATGATCAGCCACAGTAAAAAAAAAAATAACAAGAGGTCCAAGGGCCACATCGCTCACCTGAGTCACCTTGGCTCATATTTAAAGATTTCCCCAATATATTTGTATGTAAAACTTTGATCCCCTATTGTGGCCCCATCTTACCCCCAGGGGCCATGATTTGAACAAACTTGAATCTGCATTATGTCAGGAAGCTTTCATGTAAATCTCAGCTTTTCTGGCTCAGTGGTTCTTGAGAAGATTTTTAAAGATTTTTCACTATATATTTGTATGCAAAACTTTGATCCCCCTTCTGGTCCCATCCTACCCACGGGGACCATGATTTTAACAAACCAAATTCTGCAATCTCAGAAAACTTTCATGTAAATCTCAGCTTTTCAGGCTCAGTGGTTCTTGAGAAGAAGATTTTTAAATGACCACACCCTATTTTTGCATTTTTGTGATCATTATCTTCCCTTCGAAAGAGAAATGGCCCTTCATTTGAACAAACGTGATACTTTGTAGCAAGTTTGGTTGAAATTGGCCCAGCGGTTCTTGAGAAGAAGTCCAAAATGTGAAAAGTTTACGACGACGACGACAGACAACGGACAAATTTTGATCACAAAAGCTCACGTGAGTCTTTGGCTCAGGTGAGCTAAAAAGGGGGAAATTAAACGATGTTTTTTGCAAAGAAATTGCTTCAATATGAAAATGATAAGGGGGTGTATATATTCATATATACAGTTGTATATGAAAAAGAATATCGTGTATTTTTAAATAGTTTTCTGAAAATACTATATATGGAATCCAAGTAGTAGATTTGCACTACCCAGTATATGTCAAAGTGAAATATCCCCTCAGGAGATTTTCGTGCGAGAAGTGCGTAAATGGATCTGATGCACTGCTTGGCGTATTCATGCTTTAATATAGTGTTTGTTTTGTTTTGATGAATACAGATTAAGGGTCACATCTTAACGCACCATAACTCAGCGGACATAATCTTGTCCTTTGTGTACATATACTCTGGTTTGACCAGTTCCGAATTTTAACCAAACATGAAATTGAATGGTTCGACGAATAAAAGGCCCACAATTATTCTGAATAAAGGTGGAAAATAATTTTCAAAAATTCGAAGGCAATTTTTTCTTCTCGGAATAAAAAGTATTCAGAAATTAGGGACACTTGCTACAAACAAACAAACAAAATCGATGTATGGGCTGATATGAAATGGTGATCATTTTCTTTATGCTCCTCTTTTCCAACGTTTACTTGCGCGTGCTCTTGCTTTCTACTTTCTCAGACACCGGCTTCTTCAAACAATGTCTGATGTTAAACAGATGGACCTTATCAGTCAACGCGAAAAATCACACCAACCCGGGCCAATTTGATTAACATGTAGGTATGGTAACTTTCAGAAGGGCCTGAGATGCTCGCCCATATTACCATTTCTATTATCATATATAATTAGAGTTCGATTGTAAAATCTGTTTCATTTCGTTCTGTTTCGTTGGATTTCGTATCGATTTAATTTCGCGTTTCGGTGTATAGTTTTAATTTTTCCCCTGTGGATTTCGTTCAGATTTCGTTTCACATTTCACAGGTACCTTAATATATCAATTGTCAAAAACGTTTTTAAAAATATCATGTATTTATTTCATATTCATCACATCGTAGTCACCGTGGTTTTTATGCTTCGTCTTTAATCCCCTTAACAAGCCAATCAAATGAAATCATGTTGAGAAATTGTTTATTGATTAAAATATAGACAAGTAAGATAACATATACAAACATTCAAGAGAATTACTTTAAAAAAAAAAACCTTCCAAAAATGTGTAACCATCAAGCAACAGAAGATATACAACACATGCAACATAATATAATATTTTCTTTGTTGATCACAATCATCATAGTGAGAGAGAGAGAGAGCATGAGCATAAGGGCATAGTTGGAGGTACTTCAAAAAATGATAAAGGAAGCATTGAAAGTATATGAAATATATCCTTACTTAATTTCAGGGATTCAAATAATCAGAATTTGCCCCTTTTGATGTAAAACACTTAGTGATTTATGTTCAACATATTAAAGCCGTGGGGATCCAGGTTAGAGTAGGTCCTCAGTACCTCTTACTTGTCGTAAGACTAAATGGACAACAATGCTACGTCGAGCACACACACAGGCTGTTTCCTATTGACTATTGAATTCATATACAAATTGTAACTGGAACTACAGTACTTGAGTGAGCTGCAGGAATTGGCTATTGGCTCATCAAAATGTCACAACTTCTCAGCTCTTTCATTAGAATTTTCCACAAACAGATAGTCTGTGTTCATTCTCACTAACAAATTCATTTGCCACGCCCCCTAGATCCAGATTCTCCGTCTCTTCTTGATATACGTGAAGGGTCATCAGGTTATTTAGTCTAACTTGGGGTCATAGTTGATGGCAGATACGATTTGATGCGGCTCAGTGTGCTGAATATTTTTTTCGCTAGTAGCATTTTTACTGGCATTACAAGAAGTTCAATCAAAACTGCAATTTCGCTATTCAGTAATATGCCTTCAATCTGTTTTGATGAATTCAGTTATTGTCTGAATGGAAGAATTGATGTCTTTGAGGAGATTGCACCTGGGTGTTTGAAATTAAATTCTCAAATTGTTGGCATTGATGTCTGTACCGTACAAATTTGTGACCAACTCAAATTCCTAATCACAATTTTCTACTCTGGCCCCTTACAACATTAACAATTCCAGTTGTATATATTTGGCATATCCTGGCTGATCTAAACGATTTCTAATGCCATTCACGAGTAAATCAATTGCCTCAAAATATTTCACACTTTACAAATCTTAGCAAGTGTCGTGGTGATACAGAGATCCTTTGTCTATTTTTTCGGAGGACGAATTCGATGAGGCACTGCAGGACCATCAATATCAAAATCTGTGGCTCGTTTTTGGCATATCATAGAATGAGAGAAATGCTACGTCTGTTCTAAGAGACTCCATAGTTTTCACCGTGCTGAGAGCCATTTTCAGACCTTATACAGCAGAGAAAGTTTTTGTCTGAAGGGCTTTGCTAAGAATATCGCTGTGACGGAGCAACTGTTCACCCAACAGACAACCAAAGAGGAAGTCAAATTTGTTCATGTAGGTCGTAACCCCTCTTATTCTGCATATCATGTCTGACACTTTTACATCACATATATTTCATTCGAAGACACATCGTAGTCCTTGAACGGCTTTATTAGCTGATTATGGCACTCCCTGCTGATAGCAGCATTTATTATCTCTGGGAAAATGCTTCGGATTCTACGAATTGCATTGCAAACAGCATAATTGTGCAGCAATGAGGAATACTCGCCTAATTTTGCAGTTTTAAGAATTTCATTCTGCAGAGATATCGTTGCATTACCAGTTACTCTGTATTCATCTGAAAGCGAAGTCTCATCAAAATTATGGCATCAAGAATGCACTTTCCGACATTTTGCCTACAATTTCAGCGTTCAAATACCATTTCTCATTATGAACCAGTTCAATTAATGTTTTTAATCGCATTTCAACATGGTGCTTTTCACATCTAAATATTAAAAGGGAAATTGAGCGGTTAAAAACAATTATAGAAGGATACAAGGTCAAAGATTGATCGTCTTTGAAAATCTTGCTTTCAAAATCGCTCTGAAATACGGATGGTAAACATATAGTATCTATGCTTTTCTTTTTCAACATGACTAGGAATTTCAGTGCTGCCCACCCTTTCGTTGATGCATTCAGAGCCTCGCATAGTATTTTCTCGAAAAATGATACTCTGGAATTGCCATCCATTGTGAACCGTTATCTTTCAGTTCAGTATGCAAGGTGAAGATAACGAACAGTGATCAATCTCATAACTCCTACAAGCAATACAAAATAGATAGTTGGGCAAACACGGACCCCTGGACACACCAGAGGTGGGATCAGGTGCCTAGAAGGAGTAAGCATCCCCTGTTGACTGGTCACACCCGCCGTGAGCCCCATATCCTGATCAGGTAAACGGAGTTATCCGCAGTCAAAATCAGTGTGCCAAGAACGGCTTAACAATCGGTATGAAACACGTCAGACAGCATTTGACCCAACGCGAGGTTGTATTGACGAACTAGATCGTTATAACGACCATAGAATTTGCGAAATGCTGACTTCAATCGAGACTGTTGAAATCCCTGTACCATCAACTTGTTTGTCAGTAGCTTATAGTATCAATCACGAAAGGTAAATGAAGATAACCAAAAAGGTATAGGCCTAAACAAAATTCTATCCATGACAAGATGGTAATATAGACAAATAAAACTTAGTCTGATAATGTGAACAACCAATATGACAGGACGAATACCATATATACGGTGGAATGTAAAATTTAAAGGTAGTTTTATAATGCTACTGCTCAGCTTAAGTTTTCCGGATTAAACCGCTTAGGGGTGCATTTATTATTTGTAGCTTTACGTCCTGTTCGAGAATCTTTCACTCATATGGAGACGTCACCACTGCAGGTGAAGGGCTGCAAAATTTAGGCTTTCCTCGGCGCTCAGGGCCTTTGAGCAGGGAGGGATCTTTATCGTTCCACACCTGCTGTGACACAGGGATTCAGTTTTTCCGGTCTCATGGTCCGCATGTCGCCTCTTACAACAAACAAATGGATGCCAAATACCTATTCTAGCCTGGATTCCCACGGGTCCCATTAATTCCTTTAAAGTCATCTTTTAGCTACGACACGCAAAGGGATGCCGATGACCTATTTTAACCTGAATCCCCACGGGCCGTGCAATTTGAATGTTTAAACTGGGTATAAGAAATTGATTAATAACGGTCAGCAATATTAACAATTTTATTTTCATACTGTTTAAATGAAATGGCTAATTTAACGAACAGTGATTAATGTCATAAATACAAAATGAAATCAGAGAACTGAGCTAACTCTCTGCCAAAAACGTTTGGGTACTAAGCCCAATTTTCAATGCTTATATTATGTCTATTTTTGCAAAAAAGCGGGGGCTTGGCTAAACCAGCCCCACCCCACCCCTGGTTCCGACGCCTATGTGCTAAACCAAAGTCCTATGTCACCGCAGGTTTGGCACGATAAAGATCCTTCCTGCTCGAAGGCCGTAAGCGCCCAATATAGAACAGAATTTTGCAGCCCTTCACCGGCAATATGATGACGTCTTCATATAAGTGTAATATCCTCGAAAGGGATGTTAAACAATATTCAATCAATCAATCAATCAAAATATTGGTCCGAGTTTTCAATTTCTTTTTGAAATCTTCAAGTTCACAGTTTTTGGTAGTTATATATTTCAAAGTTGAAACATGTGTTTTGACATCTCCGTGAATAGATAGTTTTTCATTCAGGCAACGCTTCCTATAAATGTATGATTTAAATGTTAGAAAGATGGAATATGTTTCACTGGTTTTAGGATCGAGGTTAAGTCCAAAAATACATTGTAAATGTCAATGAACTTCTTTGAATAGGAACTCCCCTTGTTTGAAAATATTAATAAAATGTATTGAATAAGTCTTGAACAACAGGACATTCCGAAAGTATATGACACATTGTCTCTTCATATGTATTACAAAATTTGCATAATTCACTTTCTTTCAATCCTATTTTAAACAAAAAGGTATTAGTTGTTGGAATATGATGGTTGATTCTAAAGGTATTAGTTGTTGCAATATGATGGTTGATTCTAAAGGTATTAGTTGTTGCAATATGATGGTTGATTCTAAAGGTATTAGTTGTTGGAATATGATGGTTGATTCTAAAGGTATTAGTTGTTGGAATATGATGGTTGATTCTAAAGGTATTAGTTGTTGGAATATGATGGTTGATTCTAAAGGTATTAGTTGTTGGAATATGATGATTGATTCTAAAGGTATTAGTTGTTGGAATATGATGGTTGATTCTAAAGGTATTAGTTGTTGGAATATGATGGTTGATTCTAAACTGTAGCCACCTGCACTGTAGTTTGACCAGTACTTTTAGTATCGATGTTTGTTTGATATTCGTAGGATTGGTTAACTATATATCGTGAACCGATTGGTGACTGTATTATCTGCCATAATACTATCCATCTCATTGCGATCCAGCATCACCCTCCAACACCTCCCAAATGCACCAACATAGTGAAGTTGAAGTGTGTTGTAGTAACATACATATGCTCCGTATGGGACGTATGGGTTGTCCCATGGTTTAAAAATAAATAAATATAAATAAATAAGGACCATCGTGTAAAAACACATCTGATGACTGCGGTACTGTCTTTTGATGGCCGGACACATACATGTGGTCGTATGTCATAAATCATAATGAAATAAAGAAGTAACTTATATTTTACAAAACTAAATAAAAAGTAAAAAAATTAATAAAATGAATTATATTCTTTATTTATATAATAATTTTAATAATAAATTTTATTTAATTTATTCAATAAATTAAAATTAAATAATTAAAATATTTTTTATTTATAATAAATTATATTTTTTATTTATATAATAATTTTAATAATTAGTAAATATAAATTTAAATATTTTAAATATTTTTTTATTTATTTGGATTCTAATAGAAGGTAATAATTAGTAATCGCACGAGTCTCCGTCCTTCGTCCAAATAAATCAAGATACACCGAAATAAATATACCATAATTATTACATAATTAGTAATATTAGTAACAGGTAATAGTAATAGGGATGTAGGTATGTATATACATGTGAAATAACTAAAATATATACAGAAAAGAATTAGGGTAGGGTCGCCAAAGAAAATTTTGATAATAGAGTGCCACTAGTTATTACTTTGTTAATCATAAATTATAAAATTATGCCAGACAACAATTTTGAGATCGTCATCAGGCAAGAATTTTGAGGTCGTCGTCAGGTGCTACACCTCAGACCCTGTACCATGTTTCTGTAACTGGATCCAGTTCGTAGCACGACATGGCTCCATAATTCTTATTCGAGAGTATGTATTATGTGTATAAAACTGAAGATGCATAATGTAATAATGGGTGAGTTAGTACTAATGTTAAAATTGTATGACAGATAAAATATTAACCATAAGAAGTGGTATACTTAATTACAAAACATATAGATTTAATTAATTAATGAAAATACAGAGTAGATGCAAAATCACAAATCGCATACATCCAACAAGCTTACATATATTAAATATAATAGTATGTAGCAGGCCTGCATACATACAAACTCCGACATTGCATCTAAATGTTTGTCATAAAAAGAGAAGTTTACAAAATACATACGTATAATAACATACCTGAATTTTATGTATATTTGCATATACATGTACTTATAATATACCTGGATTTGATGTATAGCTGCATTTATACTTTAACATACATGTTTATATAAACTAAAACGATAAAAACGCAAAGTTTATATTCCTAATATTAATATGCTACGATACTTATATATGTAATTGTTTACATACTGATAAACGTATAGATATACACGATAGAAAACCCGAATTATATGCTTAGTTGTTTATATAAGTATAACACATGTAGTTGTTTCTATATTAGTAAACATATAAAAATTTAACAGTAAAATAATGATGCTTAGTGGTTTCCATACTTATAAACATACGAAATTCTTTAATAATTTTAAACATGCATATAAACATACGAAATTGTTTACATATTTGTAACCATGCATGATAAAACCTTAGTTATACATATAAGTAAAACTTTTTACTCACCAACCGGAAGGAAACTTACGAATGATATTGGAAGCTACAAATCATGCAAATTGAAGATGGCGAATGAATAGATTAGGTATTAGTTATTAGAATATGATGGTTGATTCTAAACTGTAGCCACGTGCACTGTAGTTTTAGTATCGATGAACGGAGACTGAAAAATAGTTTTCCATTCGAATTCTGATAAAGTAAAATATACTCCCCATTTTGGTTCGTAGATTGATGTGACATTATCAACTAAGTTTACGGTATCATACATAGCTCTGTTACCTTTTCTGGATGAACAAACGAATTTGACATGAAAAGGTATTAAAGGCTTACAGTTCACTTCTTCCTTTAAAATTCTCTGATACTTCATGCTAGCTGTTATTATGTCTGTAAACCTAGGTATGTCAGAAGGTTGGTTTTGACATTAAATGTACTCTTGAGGTTTAGTTAATTTAAAACATGTTACACCGTCATGGTTTTCATTCTACGGGTCATTCAAGGAAATGCTTGCTTTATAGTAACTCAGCACTTTAGATAAATAACCATAAACTTAAAGGATTTTATAAGCGTAATCATGACAAATATGTCTTGTGGTAAACATTTGTTTTGACATGTGTATGTTTCACCAATATGTTGTTCACGTGATCGATAGCACCGTATCTTTAATGCGTTAACATTCGTTAAGAAACAGAACACGTGTCTGTTACTGGTGTGGAGAGATACAATTATAATTTTGCAAAATCAGGTCGTAATTGTCAAAATTGTAAACGTGACATATTTGAAAACATCCAAAAGTAGGCACGTTTATAACAAAATGAACAACCTCTAAAAAAAAAGTTATGACGTTAGAAATGTTCTGCAAACAGCCATTGTTTGCACTTGCATTTTGAATTGAACATTGTTTGTTAATCATGAATAACTAATTTGCGACAAACTGCCACTTTGAAATACTACCTTTCATATAGAATTTCTAACTCTTCAAAATTGCTTCCTTTTCCGTCTCTCCTGCAGCTCTAATTAATAAATGTAGACAATATTTAAAGCAATTTCCACCTATTTCTCAGATGTTGGCAATTATACCAATTATTAGCCCAAACCTACATTTTCAAATCTTTTAGACCATATAGCATATATAGACCAATACAAAATTCAAATTGCCAGCAACGAAGAAAAATATAAGAAAAACAATTATACATGCATCATTTCCCCAGAAAATCTAAAATATAGCCCCCTCTCCACATGTCCTTGTGAAAATTTGACTATGTAGTGATTAATCTGAGCACTGTGGTATAAGAAAATCATGAAAAATATTTAATAAAAGAAATAAAAGTTTCTTAAAGCACAAACACTTAACTTTTTTCATCATTAAATTATTTATTTTTAAGACTAGGCCATATATGGTGGTTTGTGGGTCGAATCCTTTCTAAAGACATAAGCCACTCTACACTACTATGGGAGCTAATTCCATGCCAATAATTATATATATATATATATATATATATATATATATATATATATATATATATATGTGTGTATGTATGTATGTATATATATATATATATATATATATATATATATATATGAAATAACATTGAAAATAAAGAGCTACGATTTACTCCATATCCGGAGAGATAATGTGAAATAAAAATGTGAAATATCATGTTCAAATTGTTTTTAGCTTTCTTAAAAATCTCTTTTAAATAAAGTTGTTTTTTAAAATTATCATTCATTTTGTCGCTTGTATCTATGCCCTCTTACGTCAATGAATGCATATTCAAAATTTTAGCCATTTTGTCTTGGAGGAAGGAACTTTGTTTAGTTGTGCAATGAATTCTTGCCTCATACATTGATGAATGGTTTTTACAATGCCACACATTGTTCGTCTTATGAATCACACACCCATGATGCCTTAACCTCACGGCATGATGTAGACATATGTTCTTGTGTTGTACCTACCGCAAAAATTATTTGACTCTACATCTTTTAAATCAAAATTTCACCTAATATATCAAATCTAGACCACAATGTACATTCATTTGCACTTAAGAAATAGTATATAAACTCGCTCTGACCCATTGGTCAATCATACTTCTGGGTAATCTTCCATAGCAGGTACGAATTCATTTAGGAAGCAGTTTTCCTGTTCTTACAATTAATGTTTTAGAAACAAATAATGCATGAAAGAAAATAAAACTCAGAGATTCATAAAATAGCACTTGATAGGAATACCGAAGGTAAAATATGAATATGAATCTCACCTTTTTAAATTTTCAGGTATAACGATGGATTCCTTGTTGATTTTGGCTTTGCTTTGTGGATTGGCAGCCGCCACATACCCTCCTTATACAAGTGGTGGATACCAAAATTACCGATCGTATATCCCCAGCACTTACAGCACTTTCAACACGGGATATTATCCATCTTATAACACCTTCAGCTCAAGATACTTTCCATCGTCTTCATTATACAACACTGCATCCTATCCTACTGTGGTCAGCCATTATCTGTATTTCCCCGGCGGAAACCCATGGGAGCCAGGCAGGAATTACATCGATTTGAGAGCTAGCCCCTATCCATATTACCTTAGATATTATGGTTTAAACCGTGGGGGTTTCGGTAGGGGATTTGGTTCCGGCTCCTTGGGTGGTTTTCCATTTGGGGGATTTTCCACCGGATCAGGCTCTTTCCCATACGGAGGATTTTCCACCGGATCAGGCTACTTACCAACGGGTGGATTATTCACCGGATCAGGGTCTTTCCCCACTGGTGGCTTCTCCACTGGATTAGGAGGGTCCTTTACTAATGGATTGAGAGGAGGTTCCTTCCCCGGAGGTTTTAACTCTGGGTTGCTTGGTGGATTTCCGTCAACTTCCGGTTTCGGATCCAGAGGTTATTATGATCCCAGCTTCTCTACATTCTCTGGAAGCTTGGGCGCAGGAAATCTGGGATTGACCGGAACTGGAGGATATTTCCCCGGTGGAAACGTCGGAGGTCATGGCTACAGAAGTAAGTAATTAATGTTGAAAAACACCACCAGGTTTGCAGTAAAGTTCAAGATAAAATTACAATTGTTATCAAATGTCACAAAAGAAATCTTAACCCTGATTTGAAATAGTTTGATGCCATTCAGACGGGAATAAAGTCGTAGTAATTCAGAATGAAAATAAAAACGATATACTGATAAAAAATTTAAACCAGTTCAAATGTTGATGCATTTCGTTTGAGCATCACTGAAGAGACATTATTTGTCGAAATGCGCATATGGTGCATCAAAATTGGTACCGTATAAGTTTTACATTATGACCCCTGGGTCGAGGCCTCTGCTGGTGGACTGTTAGTCCCCGAGGGTCTCTACAGCCCAGTAGCTAAGTACTTCGTTACTAGCTTGAAAATACGGATGTATATTTAATTGCTGTTATAAAATTTAGAAATTCATTTCAAAATTAAGGATTATCTCCCTCATGCATAGCTCTTATCCTTGGACGAATTTGGCTCCACTTGTTTGGCACACTGTTTTTGGCTATATTTAGATCTAAAACTTCATAGTTATTTCGGATTTCAAACATTTCGGTTGAGCATCACTGAAGAGACATTATTTGTCGAAATGCGCATCTGGTGCATCAAAATTGGTACCGTATAAGTTTTACATGTGCCTCGTATTTATGGAGAAATTATTTGATCATACATTTGAATATACTGTAAATAATTTTGAAATATGAAAAAGAATCTTTTGAATAACATTCAATTCATTGATATTTATTTTCTTTCCAGAAAAAAGAGTATACTAACGAGGACGGGTGAGGACGGGCGACCTAAAGATTGTTTCTTGTACTTTTATACCTGTAGAATAGATTACTGCAAATTGCCATCGTCACTTTTAGTTGTTGTTTTAAACCAGGTTACAAAGTTTTATATTATCTGTCCTTTTACTTGATTTGAAAAATGACGACCATATGTGTAAACGTTAGCAGTGTAAAAGCTCGCAAATGATCAGCCACAGTAAAAAAGAAAATTTATCCGGACATACAGGTATTGACAAGTTTTGCTTGCACTGTATAGTATATGCTATAATTGGATTTAGGAAATTGAGGTTGCAGGAATGAAACGATGGTTTTTTTTCAAAGGATTTGCTTCAATATTTTCTTCAACATCTATACAGTTGTATGTGAATATCATGTATTTTTAAATAGTTTTCTGAAAATGCTATATAAGGAATCCAAGTAGTAGATTTGCACTACCCAGTATATGTCAAAGTGGAGTATTCCCTCAGCAGATTTTCGTGCGTAAATGGATCTGATGCACTACTTGGCGTATCCATAGTTTAATACAGCGTTTGTTTTGTGTTTGATAATTGATGGATACGAAATTTCACATCTTAACGCACCATAACTTAGCGGACATAATCTTGTCCTCTGTATACATATGTACTCCGGTTTGACCAGTTCCGAATTTTGAAATTGAATGGTTCGACGAATAAAAGGCCCACAATAATTCAGAATAAAGGTGGAAAATAATTTTCAAAAATTCGAAGTTCATTTTTTCTTCTCGGAATAAAAAGTACTCAGAAATTGTGGACACTTGCTACAAACGAACAAGGAAAATCCATGCATGGGTTGATATGAAATGGTGATCATTTTCTTTATGCTCCCCCTTTCCACTTACTTGCGCGTACTCTTGCTTTCTACTTTCTCAGACACCAGCTTCTTCAAACAATGTCTGATGTTAAACAGATGGACCTTATCAGTCAACCCGAAAGATCACAACAACCCGGGCGAATTTTATTAACATGTAGGAATGGTAACTTTCACAGGGGCATGATATGCTCGCCCATATTACCATTTCTATTATCATAATTAGAGTTCGATTGTACAATTTATTTCATTACGTTGGATTTCGTTTCGGTAGTTTTAATTCGTTTCACATTTCACAGGTACCCTAATATATTAATTGTCAAAAAGGTAAAAACAAATCATGTATTTATTTCATATTCATTACATCGTAGTCACCGTGGCTTTTATGATTCGTCTTTAATCCCCTTAACAAGCCAATCAAATGAAATCATGTTGAGAAATTGTTTATTAATTAAAATATAGACAAGTAAGATAACATATACAAACATTCAAGATAATTACTTTTAAAATAAACTTCCAAACATGTGTAACCATCAAGCAACAGAAGATATACAACACATGCAACATAATATAATATTTTCTTTGTTGATCACAATCATAATATACATGTTACTTTATATAATCATAGAAATCAGCAAAGAGTGAACATGTTACATAATTTATCTTATTATCAATAATTTTTAAAAACTGTTTTTGTATTTTTAAAACATGAAACCAAACAATACCAATCACAGTATACAAGAGAGAGAGAGAGAGAGAGAGAGAGAGAGAGAGAGAGAGAGAGAGCATAAGGGCATACTTGGAGGTACTTCAAAAAATGATAAAGGAAGCATTGAAAGTATATGAAATATATCCTTACTTAATGTCAGGAATTCAAATAATCAGAGTTTGCCCCCTTTAATGTAAAACACTGTTAGTGATTTATGTTCAACATATTAAAGCCGTGGGGATCCAGGTTAGAAGAGGTCCTCAGTACCTCTTGCTTGTTGTAAGACTAAATGGTCCACAATGGAAACTAGCTATATGCTACATAGGAGTTTCTACGCCGAGCACACACACAGGCTGTTTCCTATTGACTATTGAATTCATATACAAATTGTAACTGAAACTACAGTACTTGAGTGAGCTGCAGAACATCAGGTTACTAGTATTTAGTCTAACTTTGGTCATACATGTAGTTGATAGCAGATACGATTGATGCGGCGCAGTGTGTTGAATATTCTTTCGTTAGTAGCATTTGTTGCTGACTTTACAAGAAGTTCAATCAAAACTGCAATTTTGCTATACATTAATATGCCTTCAATCTGTTTTGATGATTTCAGTTTTTTTTAATGGAAGGATTGATGTCTTTGGGGAGATTGTACCTGAGTGTTTGAAATTAAATTCTCAAATTTTTGACATTGATGTCTGTACCGTAAAAATTTGTGACCAACTCCAATTCCTTATCAAAATTTTCTCCTCTGCCCTCTTTCAACAATAACAATTCCAGGTGCATATATTTGGTATACCCTGGCTGATCAAAACGATTTCTAATGTCATTCACAAGTAAATTAATTGCCTCCAAATATTTAACTCTGTACAAATCTTCGCAAGTGTCGTGGTGATACAGAGATCCTTCATAATGTTTTTTCGTAGGACGTCTTCGACGAGGCACTGTAGGACCATCAATATCAAAATTTGTGGCTTTTTTTTTGGCATCCTCATAGAATGAGAGAAAAGCTTCGTCTGTTCTAAGAGACTCCATAGTTTTCACCGTGCTGAGAGCCATTTTCGGACCTTCTGCAAGAGACAGAGTTTTTGTCTGAAGGGCTTTGCTAAGAATATCGCTATGACGGAGCAACTGTTCACCCAACAGACAACCAAAGAGGAAGTCAAATTTGTTTATGTAGGTCGTAATCCCTCTTATTCTTCATCTCATGCCTGGAACTTTGACATACTCCATAAATTCCTCCCATACGCCCTATAATACTTTATAGTTAAGTATTACACTATGAAGAGCATCTGCTCGAACTGTCCACCTTGTTGGACACAAATCTCTTATTCCAGGTGATCAAGTCTCTAAATTCTCAGATTCTTTCAAATTCCTAAAAATTGCTTCTCTTCTTGGCGACTCTTTGTAGATTATTTAACAGCATCAGAGCATGCGAAGTTTAGAACATGACCATAACAGTACGAATAAAGAGCTCTACTAATTTGCTTTGCAACTCCACTTTTTGACCATGCCATTGAGGCAGCCATATCACATCACTGATCCCGTAATTTATCAAAAGGAATATTGAACCTGGTCAAGGTATCAGTGCGGATTGCAGAAACGTTTGTATCGCCTTTAATGTCGACGACTTCATAAATGCCAACCAAAATTTCGTGTGGAACAAACTGGTCATCGATGTATTGGATGCAGATAACGAGTTGTTCTCTATTAGAAATGTCATTAGTCTCATCAGCCATTATGGTTAAAAATTTGACATTCTCTAAATCTTTCATAACATTTCTAAAAACTTGATTGACCATTACTTTAAGTGCGTCGTTTTGAACTTGTACTGAAACATATTTGTCAGTTTTCCCTCTGAATCCATGCCTGTAAAACAGGATCATTCTGTCTGCAGTTTAACCTACTCGTGAAAATTATAAGAACTCTCCTGTTTTCCCTTGAATGGAATATTTTGTTCTGTTAGATATCTTAAAACTCCCGAGTAGTTTCAGGAAACAATCTCTCTTGTGTTTTTTTTTTCTGTTCCGGGTGTTGTTTACTGAGAGATTTACCAACATCCTTCAATACATTTGGAAGTGTAAACGATCTCTCAACTGCTTCCCCATGACACACACTTACATGTTTTTCGAAGCGCATTGTGGTTTTCTTCTAATTACGGAATCCTGTTGACAAAAATGCCTTCTTATTATGATAGGACAACATACAACCCTTGTAAGCTGTTACAGCAAAAACAAAATGTTGCATATACCGGTGAGGACACACCATTTCTCACAACAGGATCCCTGAAAAGACCTTTTCTGACCACCTAAGCTTGATAAAGGAAAATTGAAATTGGTTGGTTGAAAAGGAAACTCTTTTATTTCAGGTGTAGGCCATCTAACATAATGTTCTAAGTTTTCTGTTCCGCCCTTGATCAGTTTTTGCTTTTTGGGCGTTGAAAGTATTACTTGGACTATCTTCAAGCTCAGACTTTTCACTTTTTAGATCTCCATCACCCATTCTGAATGTAGAATGATTTTCGAGCGTATACTGAATCTCCACTTCATAACCACTTTACAAATCAGAGCTGCTAGGGTTTCTTGAACCCTCGGTAAGAACATACGAAGGAACACAGAGAACAAAGTGGTTAGCAGACCAATTCTGTCGTACCACATTGGATGTATGAGTCCACATCACACATATTTCAATCGAAGACACACCGTAGTACTTGAACGGCTTTATTAGCTAATTATGGCAGTCCTTGCTGATAGCAGCATGTATTATCTCTGGCAAAATGCTTCGGATGGGCCTACAAATTGCATTGCAATCAGCATAAATGTGCAACAATGAGGAATGCTCGACTAACTTTGCAGTTTTAAGAATTTCATTCTGCAGAGATTTTGTTGCAATACCAGTTACTCTGCATTCATCTGAAAGCGAAGTCTCATAAAAATTATGGCATCAAGAATGCACTTTCCGACATTTTGCCTAAAATTTCAGCGTTCAAATACCATTTTTCATTATAGACCAGTTCAAATAAAGTTTTTACTCGCATTTCAACATGGTGCTGTTCACATCCAAATATTGAAAGGGAAATTGAGTGGTAAAAACAATTATCATTACCTAACACTTTCAAAGGTTGATCGTCATTGAAAATCTTGCTTTCAAAATCGTTCCGAGATACGGCTGATAAACATACAGCCTCTATGCTTGTTTTACAACATGACTAGGAATTTCACATAGTATTTTCTCGAAAAATGATACTCTGTCCATCCAATGAACCGTTATCTTTCAGTTCAGTATGAATCACAAAAGGTAAATAAAGATAATCAAAAAGGTAAAAACGAAATTTTAACAATGACAAGATGGTAATATAGACAAATAAAACTTATTCTGATAATGTGAACAACCATTATGTCAGGACGAATGACGTATTAACGCAGTGCAATGTAAAATTTAAAGGTAGGTTTAGAATGCAACTGCTCTGGTTAATTTTTACGGATTAAAACGCTTACTGGTGTAATTTAAATGATTGATGGATTTTTACGTCCTCCTCGAGAATCTTTCACTCATATGGAGACGTCACCATTGCCTGTGAAGGGTTCCAAAATTTAGGCCTATGCTCCACACTTAGGACCTTTGAGTAGAGAGGGATCTTTATCGTGCTACATCTGCTGTGACATGGGGCTTCAGTTATTCCAGTCACATGGTCCTTAAGTCGCCTCTTACAATACGCAATGGGATGCCGGAGACCTATTCTAGCCCGTATTTCCACGGGTCCCATTCTGTCGCCTCTTAGTTACGGCATGCAAAGGGATGCTGATGACCTATTCTAACCCGGATCCCCATGGACCGTGCAGTTTAAATGTTATAAACTGGGTATAAGAAATCGATTAATAACGGTCAGGAATATTATCAACTTTATTTTCATGCAGTTTAAATGAAATGGCTAATTTAACGAACTGTGATCTATGTCATGAATACAAAATGAAATCAACGAATTGAGCTAACTCTCTGCCAAAAACGTTTAGGGACTAATCCTCAATTTTCAATCTCTATATTATATCTATCTTTGCAACAAAAAAAAAACACCTCCCCCTGTTTCCGACACTTATGTGCTAAACCGAGGTCCTATGTCACAGCAGGTATGGCACGATAAAGATCCTTCTTCCTCGACGGCCGTAAGCGCCCAATATAGGACATAATTTTGCAGCCTTTCACTGGCAATATGATGATGTCTCCACATGAGTGAAATATCCTTGAGAGGGACGTTAGACAATATTCAATCAATCAATCAGAATATTGGTCCGAGTTTCCAATTTCTTTTTGAAATCTTCAAGTTCACAGTTTTTGGTAGTTATATATTTCAAAGTTGAAACATGTGTTTTGACATCTCCGTGAATAGATAATTTTTCATTCAGGCAACACTTCCTATAAATGTATGATTTAAATATTAGAAAGATGGAATATTTTTCACTGGTTTTAGGATCGAGGTTAAGTCCAAAATTACATTGTAAATTTCAATGAACTTCTTTGAATAGGAACTCCCCTTGATTGACAATATTAATAAAACATATTGAATAGGTCTTCAACAACAGGAACTCCGAAAGTATATGACAAATTCTCTCTTCATATGTATTACAAAAGTTACATTATTCATTTTCTTTTAATACTATTTTAAACAAAAAGGTATTAGTTATTAGAATATGATGATTGATTCTAAACTGTAGCCACTGTAGTTTGACTACTACTTTTACTATTGATGAATGGTGACTGAAAAATAGTTTTCCAATTCTGATAAAGTAAAATATACTCCCCATTTTGGTTTGTAGAATGATGTGACATTTTCAACTAAGTTTAAGGTATCATACATAGCTCTACCACCTTTTTTGGATGAACAAAAGAGTTTGACATGAAAAGGTATTAAAGGATTACAGTTCACTTCTTCCTTTCAAATTATCTGACAATTCATGCTAGCTGTCATTGATTTCTGTAAACCTACATGTATGTATGTCATAAAGTTGGTTTTGACATTAAACTTACTCTTGAGGTTTAGTAAATTTAAAACATGTTACACCTTAATGGTTTTCATTCTTCGGGTCATTCAAGGAAATGCTTGCTTTATAATAACTCGGTACTTTGGATAAATAACCATAAACTTGAAGGATTTTATAAGCGTAATCATGACAAATATGTCTTGTGGTAAACATTTGTTTTGACATGTGTATGTTTCACCAATATGTTGTTCACGTGATCGATAGCACCGAATCTTTAATGCGTTAACATTCGTTAAGACAACAGAACACGTGTCTGTTACTGGTGTGGAGAGATACAATTGTAATTTTGCAAAATCAGGTCGTAATTGTCAAAATGGTTTGTAAACGTGACATATTTGAAAAAATCCAAAAGTAGGCACGTTAATAACAAAAAGAACAAAAACCTTTATTTTTTAAAAAAAAAAGTATGACGTTAGAAATGTTCTGCAAACAGCCATTGTTTGCACTTGCATTTTGAATTGAACAATGGTTGTTAATCATGAATCACTAATTTGCGACAAACTGTCACTTTGAAATACTCCCATCTCTTATATAATTTCTAAATCTCCAAAATTGCTTCCTTTTCTGTCTCTCCTACAGCTCTATTGAATAAATGTGGACAATATTTAAAGCAGTTACCATCTATTCCTCAGATGTTGGGAAATATACCAATTATTAGCCAAAGCCTATATTTGCAAATCTTTTAGACCATATAGAGCCCAATATAAAATTCAAATTGGCGACGAAGAAAAATATTGTGATAAGAAAAACAACTACACATGCATTTTTCCTCAGAAAATCTAAAATATAGTCCCTTCTCCACATGACCTTGTGAAAATTTGACTATGTAGTGATTAATCTGAGCACTATGGTATAAGAAAATCATGAAAAATATCTAATCAAACAAATAAAAGCTTCTTAAAGCACAAACACTTAACTTTTTTCATCATTAAATCATTTATTTTCGCGACTAGGCCATATTTGGTGGTTTGTGGGTCGAATCCTTTCTAAAGACATAAACAACTCTACACTACCATGAGAGCTAATTCCATGCCAAGAATTACATATCTGTATATATTTACTGATATATGAAATAACATTGAGAACAAAATAGGCACAATTTTCTCAATATCCGGACAGATAATGTGAAATAAAAATGTGAAATATCGTATTCAAATTGTGTTTATCTTTCTTAAAAATCTCTTTTGAATAAAGTTTGTTTTTTTAAATTATCATTCATTTTGTTGCTTGTGTCTGTGCCTGCTTATGTCACAAAACTTTAGCCATTTTGTCTTGGAGGAAGGAACTTAGTTTAGTTGTGCAATGAATTCTTGCCTCATACATTGATGAATGGTTTTGACAATACCACACATTGTTCGTCTTATGAATCACACACCCTTGATGCCTTAACCTCACGGCATGATGTAGACATATGTTCTTGTGTTGTACCTACCGCAAAAATTATTTGACTCTACATCTTTTAAATCAAAATTTCACCTAATATATCAAATCTAGATCACAAAGTACATTTATTTGCACTTAAGAAATAGTATATAAACTCGCTCTGACCCATTGGTCAATCATACTTCTGGGTAATCTTCCATAGCAGGTACGAATTCATAATATATCTATTTAGGAAGCATTTTTACTGGTCTTACAATGAATGTTTTAGAAACAAATAATGCATGAAAGAAAATAAAACTCAGAGATTCATAAAATAGCACTTGATAGGAATACCGAAGGTAAACTATGAATATGAATCTCGTCTTTTTTAATTTTCAGGTATAACGATGGATTCCTTGTTGATTCTGGCTTTGCTTTGTGGATTGGCAGCCGCCACATACCCTCCTTATACAAGTGGTGGATACCAAAATTACCGATCGTATATCCCCAGCACTTACAGCACTTTCAACACGGGATATTATCCATCTTATAACACCTTCAGCTCAAGATACTTTCCATCGTCTTCATTATACAACACTGCATCCTATCCCACTGTGGTCAGCCATTATCTGTATTTCCCCGGCGGAAACCCATGGGAGCCAGGCAGGAATTACATCGATTTGAGAGATAGCCCCTATCCTTATTACCTTAGATATTATGGTTTAAACCGTGGGGGTTTCGGTAGGGGATTTGGTTCCGGCTCCTTGGGCGGTTTCCCATTTGGGGGATTTTCCACCGGATCAGGCTCTTTCTCATACGGAGGATTTTCCACCGGATCAGGCTACTTACCAACTGGTGGATTATTCACCGGCTCAGGGTCTTTCCCCACTAGTGGCTTCTCCACTGGATTAGGAGGGTCCTTTACTAATGGATTGAGAGGAGGTTCCTTCCCCGGAGGTTTTAACTCTGGGTTGCTTGGTGGATTTCCGTCAACTTCCGGTTTCGGATCCAGAGGTTATTATGATCCAAGCTTCTCTACATTCTCTGGAAGCTTGGGAGCAGGAAATCTGGGATTAACCGGAACTGGAGGATATTTCCCCGGTGGAAGTGTTGGAGGTCATGGCTACAGAAGTAAGTAAATAATGTTGATTGATTGATTGTATATTGTTTAATGTCCCTCTCGAGAATCTTTCTCTCCTATGGAGACGTCACCACTGCCGGTGAAGGACTGCAAAATTTAGGCCTATGCTCGTCGCTTATAGTCTTTAAGCAGGGAGGGTTCCTTATCATGCCACACCTGTTGTGACACGAAAAACCGCCCCATTTAGTCGAATCTTGCATATACGACAAGCAAGGGGTACTGAAGACCTATTCTACGTCTTGTAACCCGGAAATACACTGTTTGTAGACAAGTTCCTTTTGTTCAAACTGAAGTTATAAAATATGTGGTCACGAAACGAAAGTTCTAAGTTTATGACCATGAATCGGAAATAAAATTGTGAAAAGTTAAGAAATGGAAAATTAATACTATATAATATAGCAATGATAAACAAAAATGAAATTAAATCCTCGTTTTCAGAAATGATGTTGTTGGCTCTGTATAGAAATAATTTCACTAACCATTGAATTATAAAATTAATTTGAAGACCGTTTGAAATTTTTTTTTAATATAGAACTAGATCGACAGAATTCATTTACTTCATTGATATTTACTTTCTTTCCAGAGAAAAGAGTATACTAGCGAGGACGGATGAGGACGGGCGACCTAAAGATTGTTTCTTGTACTTTTATACCTGTAGAATAGATTACTGCAAATTGCTATCGTCACTTTTAATTTTTGCAAAACCAGTTTACGAGAATGGAAAGTTTTATAATCAATTATCCTTACACTGAGTTGAAAAATATTGGTATAAGCGCAGTGGTCATGAATGTCAACCACGCGGATATTCTACCTGTTTTGATTACCTGTAAATGTACAGCCCTTACATTTGTACATGTATGTCCAAAATGTAAAGTGGAAACGGAATTCTGCTTTGCTTACATATGACGACATTGGTCTGTGGTTTTGTATTAACCCTAAGATATTACATTATAGTCGCAAAAGCAGACTTTCTTGGCCACCGGAGTATTTGTAAAACTATGAAATATTTTCTTTTCAGATATTAATACATTAATCGAACTCTTATTTTAATCCATGCAACACATCAACGAAAAGCATTCATTGAATTAAAATTGATGAAAGGGAAAAGGTTTTGCTGTGTAGAAAAATTCCACCGTCATGTTTTCTCGATTTAATCACAAACTCGAAGGTAAACTCTTGTATGCAAGGTGAAAATAGCGAACAGTGATCAATTTCATAACTCCTTCAAAGAATACAAAATAAAGAGTTGGGTAAACACGAAACATGGACAGAGGTGCGATCGGGTGTATTTGAGGAGTAAGCATCCCCTGTCAACTGGTCACACCCGCCACGAGCCTTATATCTTGATCAGGTAAACGGAGTAAATTCGGTGTGTAAAGAACGATCTAACTTTTTTACAGTTACTCCCCTTACACCGGAAGTTGAGGGACGTGCTTATGCGGTCCTAAGTTTCACATAATGAAGAACAGGGTATGGAAAAGTTTATAGTGCCATACCCTTTATCATGTTGAGTTTTAGCAGATTGATGAAAACAGAAATTCAGTTTTTTTTTAATTTAGTGGAGAACACTTTTTCAAACGTCCATTTTGTCAAATTGTAGAGTTGGTTATGTCTATCTCTGTCCAAGTTTGTAATGTAATGAATTCCGAGTAATTTAGAAGTAATTTGTAAAAATAGAATAAATAAATAACAATCGCAAGCACTTGAAAAGAATAGGACGTTGAAATCATGTGATGATGTAAATGTAATCCGGCACGTTGCATAGTTTTTTTTTTCTTCTTCAAAAATGTTGACCTTTCATTTAAATTTTTCGGTTATTTTTACATCTTCACTACAATTCAACTAATAACATTTTTTTTTCAAAGTCGGGAACCAGCCTATAGATCGAACTTTGCACGTCAAAATGGCCAACTTTGCCTTTAATAATAGTGGAAAAAGTACAATGTCGAAAAAAAAATATGGGTTTATTCCCAACTTCCACCCCTTGTGCAATGTAGAAAGATTGAATCAACGTGAAAAAAGGGAAGCATGTTTCAAAAGAAAGATTACATTAGATACGGATTCGATATACTCGTACATGTAATCAACATGTTCCGTCCACTGTCCACTCAAGTTGATATAATGCCTTGGTTGGATACTGCATATCTAATTGTGTTTTAGTCGTCCAAATATTGAATAAAATTAATAATGAAGTATTGATGATATGCTAAAGACATCTTGATAAACATAAGTCCAGGACTAATGTTTACAGACTTTGCTACATCATGCCTTAACATTACTTGCGAAAAAAAATTCCACAATGGACACATAGATATAACCAGTGATTAAAATATACAATCACATCATTTTTAATTAATTAAATTTAATTTGAGAAAAATTCCAGTCAGATAAAGCAAATTTTCTATCGATTCCTAATATTGACGCTATGAATTGAGGACCGCAATGTGGTATGCTTTCCCTGTATTCAGGGGGGGGGGGGGGGGGGGTTAACTCGCGCTGCATTGTAATTTTTTTTTTATCCCTTTTGCATGAAACACGTAAGACAGCATTTGACCTAATGGCTGGTCGTATCAGCAATTAGATCCTTATAACCATAATAGAATTTGAGAAATGCTGACTTTAAACGAGACTGTTGAAACCCCTGTAACATCAACTGATTTGCCAGTAGCCTGTCTAGATACATGTATGAATATTGATTATACGCAGAACATGCGCTTGCGTATCCCATCAGTTGAGACATATGCACCTGATCCCACTTCTGGTATTTTCAGGAGTCCATGTTCACCCAACCTTTTTATTTTGTATTCCATATAGGAGTTATGCTAATGATCACTGTTCGTTATCTTTACCTTCTATAAACACCATGTAAAACTTATACGGTACCATGTATCCAGGTGATAATGGAATATTGCTACATAAATATGGGAAGTTCACGATGGAGAAGCTGAAGTTATCCCATTTATCGTAATTTTGAGTTGTTATTTTGCCATTAACATCTATGTTTAATAGAATATTCAAATATGAAGCAGATATGAAAGATTCTGTGGTGTCTTATTTCGACTTCACTGGGATATATTAAATCGATATATAAATGAAAATGAGTATCGTTGATAGATAAAATGTCGTTGAGGTGGCAAAATAGCAAAAATATCATTTCAGCTATTGCACCATGAGATGGTGATGAAAGTTTTTTTTACTAATTGAAAGATTTACATTGCACTTTGAATTATCATACAAAAAATTCAAAAGGCTTTTTATCAAAAACAATTACTCTTATAAACTGATTTATTCTAAGTTCCCATTATATGATATGTAGAAAACGTGTCATGATCATCCGCGTAATGAAATTGTCCAATACATCTTCAAGTATTCATTAAGAGGAATACATAAGAATTGTTTTTGTCTGTTCTCTGTGTCTTCCTAAATGTCCAACATCAAGGAGTGGGCTAGCCTCAGCGTACACTCCCTCTTAAAGCAACCCCAGGACAGACCCATTATTTTAAAGGCACCCCAGAACAGACCCACTTGGAGGGCCACTTGTAGCGTCCATGCTGGCACCCCGACCAAGGGATGAGCGAGTGAGAACGAGAGGATGTGTCTAATATCTATAGGAGCAGAGAAAAAGGTCATTCTTGTGATTATAAGAGAAATTCTTACCATCAGATTTAAATGACTACAACTAAATCGTTTATTAATACATCATCATTTTTTGCAAAATATGCTAAGCAAGTGGCATGATGACCAGTACTTATAAAGTTTGACAAAATGAAAAAAATGAATTCAAGTAAAGCGTCCATTTGAATTCTAGCTGGCAGGAGAGTCTCAATTTTTTCCTTCACCATTTCTTCTCTAGTTTTATTTACTTGTTTTAAAGATACGTGTGTACGTACTAATTATTTAAAAAAGTTTCCAAACTAATATTGTTAATGTAAAACTTATACAGTATCAATTTTGATGCACCAGATGCACATTTCGACAAATAATGTCTCTTCAGTGTATCAGTATAATACCTTGTGCAATGTAAACTATTTGAATTCATCCCAAAAAAAGGAATAGTTCGAAATTTTTAGTTCATTCTTGACTAATTTAACTCTCGTAAATCTTCGGTTGGCCTTATTTGTATTTATGTAATGCGCACGCCTTCTTTGCACGTGATCGGAAAGTAAACAATGGCGCCGGTAAGTTTTAATATCGAGTTCATCGACTGTAGATATTATAAGGACCTATCAGACTAAATTCATTATGCTTCATCATGTGTAAAGCACTAAAGGGTAGTTAGATATTCACAGACACAAGAATTGGTGGCAAAATAGCATGTGGTATGCTAATAAAACAGTCACATGTTCACCACTTTAAAACGTTTCGGAACGAAAGTGTTAAAAAAAAAACGGCTGTCTTTTAAAACTATTTTCATCGATATCTCTACAACCATACCTAATTGTTTTTGTTTTATTTCCATGGTATGATATCTTTATTAAAATCGAACTTGAAAATTGGAGCATATATACCTTTAAATAGATTTCACACGAAAATAAATTTGCTTGCTTTTCATAAGATTTTCCAAGTTTTTCTTCAATACGTGTATTCATATTATCATAGATATAGATATTCTCATGAAAGGTGAAGATAACGAACAGTCATCAATCTCATAACTCCTATAAACAATACAAAATATATAGTTGGGCAAACACGGACCCCTGGACACACCAGAAGTGGGATCAGGTGCCTAGAGGGAGTAAGCATCCTCTGTCGATCGGTCACACCCGCCGTGGGCCCTAGATCCTGGTCAGGTAAACAGAGTTATCCATAGTCAAAATTAGTGTGCCAAGAACGGTATAATAATTGGTATGAAACACGTCAGACAGCATTTGACCCAATGATAGGTTGTACTGACGAACTAGATCGTTATAACGACCATAGAATTTGCGAAATGCATGCTGACTTCATTCGAGACTGTTGAAACCCCTGTACCATCAACTTGTTTGTTAGTAGCTTGCCTCTATTTAAAAACTGACTATACGCAGAACAAGCTCTTGCGTATCGAATTAGTTGAGATATATAAACAACATATGCAGGTGATAATGGAATATTGCTACATAAATATGGGAAGTTGACGATAGACAAGCTGAAATCATCTAGTTGGTCATACAGTTGAGTTGTCAGTTTGCCGTTAATGTCTACTTTCAATAAAATATCTAAGTATGAAGCAGAATTGGACGACTCTGTGGTGTCTTTTATTTCGAGCTCACAGGGATATATCGATTCTAGATATGAATGAAAGTTATTATCGTTAATAAACAAAACGTCGTCGATATATCTAAATGTCGAATTGAAGGACACAGCAAAAGATTTTTTCTTCTCACGTAGAAGTTTTTGAACAAATTCTACTTCATATGAATATAGAATCAGGTCACCTAACAAAGGAGCACAATTAGTGCCCATGGGAATCCCAACAGATTGTTTGAGGCCATAAATAATAAATCTAAATAAAGTAGGATACGCCAACTACTTTACAAATCTAGCTTGGTCATTCATTCACAAAATATAGAACCGATCAAGCATAAATATTTTTCAATGTATCCACAAAGGTACAGACGTATTATTTTTTTTTATTCTTGCTGTAGAATATGTAGGTACCTAAATTCCAAAATGGTTGGAAAAAAATCAGTTTTATCACTCATCTAGAGAATCACAACTTCTGAAGCAAGTTTGCTGTTGGACATCCTCAACGGTAGAAGTATTGTATGATTTCCATTATTCTATGATACATAGCTATTTAGAATTGCGAAGGCCTTCGAAAATTTAAGAGTTTAAAAATACATTCGAAACCCCTTGATTGTACTTCTACAGATTACACAAAACCAATGTATTAAAAAGTTAGAATGATAAATAAACATACATGAAACATTTTAAAAGAATAATTTTGACGTTGCAAGCTACGGATGTTAAGTTTAGCTATGGTTATCCGAAGAATGACATAGAATTTCTTGGACCAAACATAACTCCATCAAATATATAAAATTTCTACATATTGAAATCGACATTGATGAAACATGAAAATGTGTGCACAATCAGGCTAGTTTCGCGATTAATAATTAAGACTGCATGACACTGAAAAAAGGATGGCACACTGATTTTGACATCGGATAACTCCGTTTACCTGATCAGGATATAGGGCTCACGGCGGGTGTGGCCGGTCGACAGGGGATGCTTCTTGCTCCTAGGCAACTGATCCCACCTCTGGTGTGTTCAGGGGTCCGTATTTGCCCAACTATCTATTTTGTATTGCTTCGAAGAGTTATGGGTTTGATCACTGTTCGTTATCTTCACCTTTCATGACAATGTTTTAATTTACCATATCTATATCTAGGGGAAATCGCAAAGAAATCTCTGGTTAAATGTGTAGTTGGTGAGTCATGTACATGTAGCAGTAAGACAGTAATGCATTTAAATTCAAGTTGGAATCATTTCTGGTTGTTACATTAATTAGTGCGATTTTATCATAAGAATATTTTCCCCCAAATAAATAAAAAGTGTATTGAGATATAGCACATTAATAACGAAACTGTTCATAACATCTGATGTTAAAATCATTAGTGAACTTTGACACTGAAATGTTAGGAATTCTTATTTATGCGATAATCTTTTTTTCAGATTCGCAGAGTTATTTTCTACAAAAAATAGTTATAAAGTTATTTTGGTTGAAGAAGATTTAGGCTTAAACATATGGAGTGCCAAATTAGCATAAACTCAAATAATAGAAGATATCTTTATTCATTTTGAAGATATCATCAATCCAATGCGAGGAACAATAGATCTCTTAAAATAATTATTGATATCCTCAATTCTGAATTATTGCGTGCATTAATTGAAATGTTGATAGCATTGATTATTCTGCTGAATTGACGAGAGCTATAGTTGAATTGTTTCTCTCTTCAAATGAATTGATGATGTCAAGAATTAAATGGACAGGAGCAATAGTTCAATCAATGCACGTATTAATTCAATTCATGCGCACATTAATTGAATTATTGCTCTCTTCCATCGAATAAATTATATCATTAATTCAAATGAAAGGTGAAGATAACGAACAGTGACCAATCTCATAACTATATAATTCTATGTATATCATAGAGAGCAACTATATAATTAAAGATATCTTCAGTCCAACATATCCCCAATTAAATCAATGATCTTTTAAATTAAATTGCTGTTCTTTTTACAAGAATTAACGCGCGCATAATTTCTTATGCAAAAGCGTTGTAAATAATTAAAGATGTATTCAGTTGAACTAAAGAGATCATCAAATTATTTAAACCCGAGCTTCAAATTAATTTTTAAAGCATAATTCCACCACATTGATGTGCACATCAATTGAATTGATGAGAGCAATCATTAAATTAATGCACACATCAAATCAATTAATGCACACATCAAATCAATTACTGCGCCCACCAGTTAAATAAATGCGCGCATCAAATCAATTGAATTGATGCACGCATTAATTAAACCATTCCTCACAATAATTACATTGATGTACTCAGCATTTCAATACCGATGAGAATAATACTTGATTTGATGCACGCATCAATTCAATTATTGCATGCAATAATTGAATTGATGATATCTTCAAATAATTAAAGACATCTTCAATTATTTGAGTTTATGTTAATTTGGCGCTCCATATATTCAAATGAAAGACCAAGCCTCTTTCCAATGCAAGAGCAAATAAAGAAAATAGGATGGACTGTTTACGAAATCTCCATATTTCTGAAAATACATGAGAGTATGAACTGCGATTCTTCGGGCCAGCATACGTCCTGAAGCGGGAAGCGTTGCAGTTTATGTCCATTTTTAAGCATGAGAGAGAGAGGAGAGAGAGAGAGAGAGAGAGAGAGAGAGAGAGAGAGAGAGAGAGAGAGAGAGAGAGAGAGCGATTGCAAATCACCAAAAGCAATGAAGTGTCTTGAAACATAAATCATTTTTGCTACAAGTCTGTGTGACTTGTATATTAATGAAAAGTAGTTTAGTATGACTCAACAAGAAAATAAACATGGCTTTACATTATGGCACTGTATTAGAATCATGTCAGGAAACAATGAATAGGATAACGAACTTCGGTGATTGATTTATAATACTTAATATCGTTATGTACTGACACTCATTGAGCATGTCGCAACAGATATTAAGGTCGTTGAAAATTTGCAGACAAGGCTTGAACAACTTTCCGCCTTGTATGTATCTTATTGTTAGGACAGCACAAAACTTCAGCAGGCATGACATATAAAACAAAATCTCTTTTGCTTGTATTAGTCTCCAGCTTCTCCTTTAAGTGGTAAGTTGGGAAATCAGAATTTCGCTTTGTATAAGATTTCTCTGTTGATAATCATTCAATTAATGCTTCCTTTAACACTGAAGTATGAATGGACGTATTTTTCTACTTTTAAAGTTATTATTTCAGCCTTATTTTATCATATGAATTAAACACATTTTATGTTTATCGTTTATTTATATGATGTGTTATACGGTTTTTAGAATGAAATCAGTGAATGCACCAAGATGAAAATCGTTGTTTCACTAAGTCTATTCGTTGGTCTTGCATCTGCCACCTTTCCTACCAGACCCTATAGTAATTATGGCGGAGGGTATATGCAAGCCTTACCTGCAAGAATTACTTCCCTTACCATGAGTTTTCCTCAAGGAAACCCCTTCAGGCCTGGTGAAAACTTCGTGGATTTGGGAAGAACAGGTCCATACTATCTTGGAAATCGACACAGAGGATACACAATTTACCCAACCCATGGAATCAGTCACGCGTACAACAGGATGTTTGGTGGAGGAAACTTTGGCGGCGGACTTCTAGGAGGAAACATGAGAGGAGGATACCTGGGTGGAAATCTAGGTGGTGGGTTTCTTGGAGGAAACTTAGGAGGTGGATTTCCCGGAGGTAACTTAGGAGGTGGATTTCCCGGAGGTAACTTAGGAGGTGGATTTCCCGGCGGTAACTTAGGAGGTAGATTTCTAGGAGGACATTTTGGCGGTAGATTCCATGGTGAGTACATTTGCATCAGCTATTCAAACTATCGAATTAATGTCTAGATTTTCAGTCAATCGTATATTTTCCCTTGTAGAAAAATCAGAATTAATCGGGCAACATGTCTCTCAATGTTATCGCAGCGTCATTCAACTAACCGTAATAAACATTATTTTGTTTTACATATCTGTATGTGATTCTGTAATTCTGTGTTCCAGGTAAACGAAAATGGTAAAAAGAAAAACATGATGGTTCCTTGTATGTATTTTGCAATATATTGTATGTTGGACTTTGTGAACAGTAAAAAATTACGAAGACGTATCCGTTGATCAGTTTATGATTAAATCCATTAAATTTACGGCATCTAGTTCAAACAGTGTGTATTACTGGACACCTGCGAATTACTACAGAGTCTTCCTCTACAGCAGAATATGACAATCTTATCTAAATACATGCCTGTTACTCTGACAGAACCAGCTATATGATATCCTCGGTCAAAGCAAGCATTCGGAGATGCTAAAAACCACTACACATTCTATCGTCATTTTGTTATATTTTTATTTCGAATGTTTTCGCCTTTGATATCTTTACAAATTGAAATAACTTTTAAAGTCTAACAACGGTGCTAATTGGATGAAAAATTCGTATGAATTCCTACTAGAAAAATTTGGTCCGGGAGGTTAATCTGCACTAGGCATTCAGGACACTACTTTTCTCTGGAATCCGTCTTCCTCGTTCTAATTTTCACTAAGCATATATAATTCATGAAAGGTGAAGATAACGAACAGTGATCAATCTCACAACTCATATAAGCAATACAAAACAAAGAGTTTGGCAAACACGGACCCATGGAAATACCAGAGGTGGGATCAGGTGCCTAGGAGGAGTGAGCATCCCCTATCGACCGGTCACCCCCTCCGTGAGCCACATATCCTGACCAGGCAAACTGAGTCATCCGCAACCAAAATCAGTGCGCCAAGAACGACCTAAAAATGGGTATGAAACACGTAAGACAGCAAATTCTATGGTCGCTATAACGATCTAGTTTGCCAATACAACCTATCATTGGGTCAAATTTTCTCTGGTGTGTTTCATACCGATTGTTAGACCGTTCTCGGTACACTGATTTTGACTACGGATAACTTCTTTTAGCTGATCAGGATCTAGGGCTCATGGCGGGTGTGACCGGTCGACAGGGGATGCTTACTGCTCCTAGGCACCTGGTCCCACCTCGGGTGTGTCCAGGGGTCCGTGTTTGCCCACCTCTCAATTTTGTATTGCTTATAGGAGTTATGAAAATGATCACTGTTCGTTACCTTCATCTTTCATGCTGGGGTTCCTGATTGATATCTACGTGGTGTTTGTTGGAATTCCCATGGGCTCCTTTATTACACCACAGAGTCGTCCTTATCTGCTTCATATTTGAATATTTTATTGAACACAGGATGTTAACCGCAAACTGACAGCTCAACTTAATGACAAACGAGATGACTCCAGCTTCTTCATCGTCAACTTCTCATGTATATGTAGCAATATTCCATTATCGCCTACATATGGTGTTTATGTCTATCAACTGATTCGACACGCAAGAGCTTGTTCTGTGTATCGGAAGGAAAAATATTCAGTGTCTGAACATTTTACCTGAAAAGTATAAACGTTCATTTGACGAAATAGTCCCATTGACTTCTTTAAAGTAAATAGATGGAAAGTCACATGAAATAAACTAAGCATGAAAAAAGAGAAGATCAACGAAAAGAACAAATTTGAAAAAGAAAAACAAAAATCTTTTAGAGTGAGTGTTGCTCTGAAAATAATTCATTTCTTACATACACAAGTAGATCGATCTTTAATCTTGATAATTTTTTGATCAGAACGTAAACTTCTCTAAACGTTTATAAGATATATAATACTGAAAAGAAAATATCCTCACATTCATTTATTCTAATGTGGCTTTCCTTGTCTCATTATCGTGTTTATTAATGATTCATCTCATTAACGTTCCCAGGTATGTGTAATACTAGTATTTGGCCCCATAGAATACTCAGTATATTCCATTTTAAATTCTGTACGGTCCATATCATGCTGGGGTTTTTTCCCTCCCAGAAGTTAAAGCCCTGGGATAAAAATGCTAGATATACAATAAACATGATTATTGTATGAAAAGGTGGAAAGAAGAAAGCTACACTTATACACATATGAATGTGAGCTGAAAGCGAAGACGCTGCCCGAAGTTTAAATTTGAGGCCGTGGCACAGAAAGTAGAGTTGAACTTAACTGCTCGTAAACCATTGGTGACAACCCCAGAAAACTGAACTAGTGGGGATATAGAGAACATTGAATTATTTTCTGCTGATCCAAATTCCTGCATCAGAGTAGGTTCTGTGTCATCTACTGATGGCCCTATGCTTCCAGATCTAAATCCCGCGTCATATGTCCTGTACCTAGCGAAAGAGTTGTCACCATCTCCAGTGCCGAAAGGACTGTCGAAAGAGTAGGATCCAGGGGAATAAATTAATTACTTCCGGTAATTCCGGTGTCAACGTGAGTGCCGTTAAATCCACTTCTAAAAGAGGTGTCTCTGAATACAGTTTCAACTCAGCTGCCTGTAAACGCGAATCGTAAAGAATCACCACGAATACCGTTGTCAAAAGAATGGTCTCCTTTTGAGATGCCAGCGAATGGACCCATCAAGCTTGCTCCGACGCTAGAGTTTGAAAACGGATTGGAAAATACGAATAAATAATTCTTATAGGTGTTGGACATTCCAATGTTACGAAAGGTGAAGATAACGAACAGTGATCAATCTCATAACTCCTATTAGCAATACAAAATAGATAGTTGGGTAAATACGGACCCCTGGATATACCAGAGGTGGGATTAGGTGCCTAGAAGGAGTAAGCATCCGCTGTTGACCGGTCACACCCGCCGTGAGCCCTATATCAGGTAAACGGAGTAATCCGTAGCCAAATTCGGTGTGTCATGAACGGTCTAACAATTGGTATGAAACACATCAGACAGCACTTGACACAATGATAGGTTGTATGGGCAAACTACATCGTTATAACGACCATAGAATTTGCGAAAGGCTGACTTTAAACGAGACTTTGAAACTCCTGTAACATAAAATTGTTTGTCGGTAGCCTGCCTCGAGTTAAAACCTGATCTTACTCAGAACAAGTTCTTGTATTTCGAATCAATTGAGATATATAGAAACACCATATGCAGACACGTGATAATGGAAAATTGCTGCATAAATATGGGAAGTTGAACACAGAGTCGTTCACTTCTGCTTCATACTGAGCTATTTTAATGAAAATAGATATTAACGGCAAACTAACAACTCAACTTTATGATAAACGGGATTATTTCAACTTCTCCATCGTCAACTACCCATATTTATGTAGCAATATTCAATTATCATTTGCATATGGTGTTTGTATCTCTCAACTGATTCGATAAGCAAGAGCTTGTTCTGCGTTTGATTAGGGTTTTTTTTAAATCGAGGCAGGATACTGACAAACAAGTTGATGGTTTTCAACAGTCTCGGTTTTTAGTCAGTATTTCGCAAATTCTATGGTAGTTATAACGATCTAGTTCGTCAATACAACCTACATGTATCATTGGGTCAAATACTATCTTACGTGTTTCATACCGATTGCTAGAACGTTCTTGGCACATTGATTTTAACTACGGATAATATTCTCGACAGTACGAAAAAACAAAGAGTATATACCAATCGTTTAAAGAGGGCTCTGTGCGGAGACACAAAATGTTTGATGTGTTACAAACAGGTCATCTATAAAGGAGGTGGAGGAGGATCCAAGCGAGGTGGAGGAGGATCCAAGCGAGATGGAGGAGGATCCAAGCTGTTTTCAAAATTAAGATTGTCAACAACACATAGTGTAAATTGTCAATACAATTAATAATGAAAGTTTCTTATGAATTACAGATGGAGGTATTTTCCAGATGCATACAAGCAAACTAGAAACGCTCAAGAGTGGTTGAAGATGCGAAACCTCATGATCACATGGTATTTCAGATCGTTTTGAAAAGTTGAACCAGTTCTGCATGTCCTCCTGAACAAGTAGACGATGACAATAGACATATGGTGGTTGTCAATTGATGACAAAAGTTTATAACTTTCAATCGGTCTGTTTGACTGACAGTTAACAAATGAACAAAGAAAAGAAACAGTTTTGTAGATCTAAGTAGGGAATTTTCTTTTGAGACCATGCAGGCAGTTTATCTAACAAACATTGATAAGTAAATGAATTACACTGGAATGAGTCGATTGGTTTGCCCTTTGATATACATTTTGATTGACAGAAGTTAGAGTCATCAGATCAAGGAACACGTGATTCGGGTAATCATTATGTTTGCCTAGCAAAATTTGTGTGTATTTTTGTTTAAAATGTTTCTTTAATTTTTTAAATGAATGCCTTGCTTCTCTGTAGTAAGTGTGGAGGTTTAGAAAAAATAAAAGTTTGGCGGAATTTTTTTATCGGCGAGACGGAAATAATTCCATACTGCCAATGTTTTATATCAACATACTACAAACGGAATACACAACATTTTTGTAATTCAATTAATTGGTGTTTTTTTTAGAAGTAAATATATATATTTATCAAGTGGAGATCACTTCTGCATTATGAAATGTGAAGATAGCGAACAGTAATCAATCTCAAAACTCCTACAATTGTTTATATTGTTTTGCTGTTTTCCTATCTGGTGGCGCCCAGTTTCTATTGGTGGAAGAGAGAACCCAGATGCAATGTACTTGGGAAGAGACCACCGACCTTCCGAAAGTAAACTGGGAAACTTTCTCACTTACCGACACGAGCGGGATTCGAACCCGCAATACAAAATAGAGAGTTGGGCAAACACTGACCCCTGGGCACACCAGAAGCGGGACCAGGCGCCCAGGAGAAGTATCCCCCCCCCCCCCCCCCCCCGACGATCGGCCACACCCGCCATGAGCCTATATCTTGTTAGGTAAACGGAGTTAACTCTAGTCAAAATCAGTGTGCCAAGAACAGTCTAGCAATCGGTATGAAACACGTCAGACAATGATAGGTTGTATTGGCAAACTAGATCGTTATAACGACCATAGAATTTGCGAAATGATGAATAAAAACTGACCATACGCAGAACAAGATCTAGTGTTTTAAAGATGAATCATAAACAACAAATTACTGACAAAACAATGGTGAATATCATTAAATCAATGAATAAATTCTGTAATTATTCCAAGATGGTCTTTCCCTAATCATTACATGTAGCGAGTGAGATTTTATTGAGGGTGGATATTATATTCATCTGATACCGTTTTCTTTTTATTCGAGTATATTTATATTTGAACACATAAAACAATAAAATTTCTTTCAAAACATCACTGTAAACACATCTAATTATCAAATACTGTACACACGTATATTCCTTTAGAAAAATAATTTGTCGTGGAAATAATATTTTGGACGACCAGGTTCTTTGTGAAGTTGCGAAACCAGATACACACTGTACATGTACAAATCTATTCTGTGTTTTATGAATATTAAAGATATTATTGGAATTTTATCCACAGTTATACAGTCCGTCCAAACAGATTAGATTAACTCATGTTAAAAATATAATTAAAACTATTATATATTTTTTTTAAATTTTATTCATTGAAAAATATAAATATTGATAAATAAATCACTGACTTAATTAAATATTCACAACTAGTATACTCTTTTCTTGCCGCCTGAAAGAGAAGGGGAAGAATCATGAATGGTTATTCAAAAAACAAAAACAAAACCAAAGCTGGAATGTACAGTAAATGTTACTATACATTACCGAACCTGATTATCAAGATTAACTCTATAGATGACTTCTTTTTCATAAAAATATATATGCATTATTCGACGTAACTGCTTATTCATACATGTATATATGAATATCTAGAAACTCTTAGAATATCATGATAGAGCGAAAAATTCCTAAATTAACCTCAACAAATCTTATTGTGCAAGAGATTTATGATATACCTTTGTAACCATAGTTGCGTCGTCCATAGTTGGGATATCCCCTAAAGCCTCCACGGAGACCCCCAAAATTGATAGAGCCACGTGGTCCCACAGCGCCTCCTCTAAATCCAGAATAACCGTAAGATGGACCATATCCTCCGCCTCCGCCGTATCCTCTATTCAGACCTCCGTAATTGGGATATCCACCATATCCACTTCCTATTCCGCCATATCCACTTCCCATTCCGCCATATCCACTTCCTATTCCGCCATATCCACTTCCTATTCCGCCATATCCACTTCCTATTCCGCCATATCCACTTCCTATTCCGCCATATCCACTTCCTATTCCGCCATATCCACCTCTACCATATCCACCACCGATTCCTCCATATCCACCTCCGGTTCCTCCATATCCACTTCCTATTCCGCCATATCCACCTGCGTTTGGATATCCGGCACTTCCGTATCCGTACCGGACACCACCAATTCCTCCACGACCGCTGTATGGATTGTAGTAGGCTCCTCCAATGCCGCCTCTGCCATATCCATTGTTACCATATCCGTATCCACCAATCGCTCCTCTCCCCCCGTAAGGGCCGCTAATGCCAATGACTCCGCCTCGGTAGTACTCGTCATCGTCCCAGTCATTCCATCCGCCGCCGTTGTAACCAGGGGTTGCTATAGCAACTCCTAATAGGCAGCAAAGGAATATAACTGATGAAGACATTTTTTTCCCCTGAAATAAGGAAAGCAATATCATATGTACTTTCATATACATCTGAATGTAACGAATAAATATATTGATTTATGTCGAAAAGATTTTAAGAATAGATCTAAAAAATTTATGTATTCTTGATAACTTTCTGCACAATCCCTGCATTTCACAAAAAAGTATGTTGAAAATTAAGTTATATCAGATACAACATGTCTGTAAATAAGATATTAGATCTCCTTGACCAAATGTCCCCGTGAATAGATTTATTGCTCGGAAATGTACAGCGTTGTATATAGATCATCGTGCTCATAATTTCTAAAGTATCTTCATATATGGAAAAAAGATACAAAAACAAATCATTAAGAGGTTGTTAATTATCTGTTCATGCTGATTAATAGCCACAAAAACTGACCGAGAAACCAGCTCAGACATAAACCTGCTGACCACGAAGACCATTATTCCATGTCGGTATGTTAATTGCATGAGACAATTAACAGGAATGACCTTTCCTTTGGGTTTACTTCACCTTTACTGTCGTGCATGCTGATTTTATCCTTTAGTTAATTTTTTTTTACTCGTTGGTCCCCCCATAATTTCTTCGAACTTACAGTACATTAAGATTAACCTAAATTCCGGATAATTCAATTTTTTCGTGCGCCTTATCTTTACTTTAATTTCCATTAATGCACTGTTGAATTGTACTATTGAGTAGAATATATATTTAGTTTATGATATTATATATAATAAATAGGAATCGTTTTTCAAAACAGACATTTTCTCAACCAAGTAAAAAAAATCCGCATAGTTATATATCTATATTTAAAATATAAAAAGTCGAAGTAAAATCTAAAAAAAAAAAAAAAAACTAAAAAAAACCATGGTATATATATATATATATCATGGTTATATATATATAAGAAAAATATGAATGCATAGATAAATAAATGAATAGATAGATAAATAGTGCATACCCTTCTTATTCTTATCGCTATGGTTGGCCGTCTGCAGTAGGTCTTCATTTTGGCGCGCTTTTATAGCAGATTTGCCATTTTCCTAATTTCGCGGTAATTTCTGATTGATGGGTGGGTCGTTAGCCTAATGATACAATACACCTGTTTTGCTGGTTAGAATGGCGGTATCTGTCTGACAGGGTCTAACATTGTTGACAGTTATATTGCCCTCAACAAAAACAACTACACATTGTACTTAGATTTCTTCTGATGGCCATGTCAAATGACTGATAGTTTTACATAATGACACTAATTTGTTTTCAGTCGTACATTGTAGTGAGAGTAATGTTTACTTAATCATCAAATATGAAATTTATCCCTACTTCCGGGAAATATGTTTATCTCATGAACATGCACTATATTGCACTTTTTTGCAATTTAACCATCACATAATTTCTGAAGCCCATTAAGCAAGCTGTATACATTATTAATTCTATTAATGAGGCTAATTCAGTCTTTGTCCTAAAATCGTCTTCAGAAATATATAGCAATGACTATCTTTTATATTCAAGAATTTTAAACCATAAACTTTGAATTCTTTCTATTTTTTTTTTCTTTCGTCCTTTTTCTAAATTCTCTCTTAGTCATTGTTTGGAACTCAAGAAGTCACATTTTGGCTGAGGGTGCAATGGGACGCATCTGACCCAAAATATGACCACGTGGGACATTTACATGTATCTTAATGTGTGCTAGGTTTGATTTTTATTCTAAATGAAAAGAAATTTATTGCAAAATTTCTTGTTTTAAAAACGTATAACGTTCTTCAAAACACAAAATAACTATGTATAAGAATATATCATTCCTCGTATTATCTTGCAATGAATTGTCAGGTGTGAAGTTAATTCACATATCAAACAATAAAAGGTACTCATAGATGTCAGATATAGACCACCATCTTCACCAGTAGGATATTGGGATGAGTTTTGATATGTATCATATATGGAAAAAATTTGTTAGGTAACAATTACTAGGCGACTTCAATGTGAATTTTCTCACTAAAAATGGCGCAAATTTCAAGCTTTTGTTACAAATGTTATCCTGTAAATACTTAATTAATAAGTACATACTTACATAGACTAACTTTAAATTCAATTTTCGATGTACTGTACATGAATATAAACATCAATATTTTGTTGTTTTCCCTTTATTTTCTTTAAATCAATATGCAATCATAGTGTTTTTATCAGTAGACATCACTTACTACCGCTATCTTTAAAACATCTCTGTTAAACTTGGATGTTTGTAACTATATATAACTGTATTTATAATGCATCCATGTAGTGACCTTGTACCTTTTTTTTTTTTTTACTTTTATATTTTTTTAAATCTATTTTTTAAAAAACCATTTTTCCGTTTTATTGTCAACTTCTGACTTGTCTGAATTAGCTAAATTGTGTAATTTTACATCTTGAATATATGAACATGTCTGCCATCTATATATAGCTGTTTTCTGTTAACTTTCATTTCTCTTATGAATTTTCACGTGTACTATAATTTACAAAATTTCAAATTGAATTGACTTCTACATGTAACTCAGGAGAAGGCTTATATATAGCATCTGCCTGTTGTCTGTCTACAGATATGTAGCGTTCTGGGAAAATATTGGAACAGACCAGTCTCTCCCAATATTTTCCCCGTGCAGCCTGATCTTAAATTTAACAAGAGGGCGTTAATTTCGCCAGCATACACGTACTTCTCTATTCTCATAAATATTTGAGAAAAGCTAAATGCATGATTATGATGTCCATGAAGCTCTCTCCTAATTTGTGAAATTCGTGGTTCCTGGGTCAGGGGTTGACGCCACTGGGCGTGGCCAATGTGGCCATATAGTGAAGATGTATCTTCTTCTCTACTCCCATACAGATTTGAGAAAAATTAACTGCATGATTATGATGTCCATGAAGCTCTCTACCTAAATTATGAAATTCATGGCTATTGGGTCAGGGATTGAGACCCTAGGGTAGAGCAAATATGGTCATATATTGTGAAAATGTATTAAATTTTAGAAAATCTTCTTCTCTTCTCGCATATACATTTGAAAAGAACTAAATGCATAGCTATGAGGTCTATGAAGCTCTCTACCTAAATTGAGAAATTCATGGTTCCTGGGTCATGGGGTTGAGGCCCCAGGGTGGACCCAATATGACCATATAGTGAAAATGTATTAAAACTTTGAAAATCTTTTCTAATTCCATATCTATTTGAAAAGAACTGAATGTATGATTATGATGTCCATGAAGCTCTCTACCTAAATTGTGAAATTTGTGGTTCTTGGGTCAGGGGTTCAGGCCTTTGGACAGGGCCTACAATGTATAAGGTCATATATAAAAATGTATAAAAATCTTATTTATCTACTTTCACAGTCATGGGAGATAAACTAAATGCATGGTTTTGATGTATGTGATGTTCTCTTCTCAAACTGTGAAATTCACGGTCCATGGGTTGATTTAGACTTTCGGGGGGGGGGGGGGGGGGGGAGAAGTCAAAATGATTTATATGTTTCACACTTGCATATTTCCTTCTTCTGTAAATGAATAGGAATTGTATGCATATTTTCAAAAGATCATAAACATGTGTACAAAAGACTCCATATTGAGGCTTAAATGCACATGATGGGCTATGATACTCAGGTGACCGTTAAGGCCCATGGGCCTCTTATTTTTACATGATACTAATAGACTAATAGGCTTTCGTACCAAGGGAAACATTTTGTGTTTGTTATTGTTGGTGGTTTTTGAGGGTGTGTGTGTGTGTGTGTGTGTGTGTGTGTGTGTGTGTGTGTGTTTTATTGAAGTTCAATTTCAAGATTGAAAATTAACTTGGAAATTGGAATTTCAATCCCATGTTTTTAAATTGTCCGCGCTGAAAAATGTTCCTGCCCATACGGCGTAAGAAAGCTTAGATTTTAGAGATTACATGAAGTATCCGGCCATTGTATCGTGACGTCAAAGGAACGAATTTCTTGCCATTTACTCATGATGAATTATTGTGAATTCCTAGTCAGATGATGTATCAGAATACATCATCATGGTTAATTGATGTTTTGAAACATAAATGAATAAAGAATGCAATATTCCCTTATTATATACATTTTTATTGAACACATTGAAATTATTTTTTGCATGTTCACAAAAAAAAAAAAAAAAAAAAAAAAAATATGTGTGCACTCATTAACACACTCGACTAGTTGAATACATTTAAAGGGTGTAACGAAAAAAAGTATTAGCTATTAATGATCGAGCTAACAAGACAAAAATGAACAGGAAAAAATGGCTTTATTGCGGGAACATGAAAGCCGTGACACCGACATCGTTTCATGATTGCCTACACGCCGAACATCTCGTACAAACAGTGACAATGTGTTAGAACATAACGGCCAACATCACACCTGTAGGATTATTTTTGTCCCCTCAGATGGATTTGATCTAATTGTAAGCTAGAAATGATTTCTGAGATGATGTTCTAGTTATAAGAGTGATTATTATTGTGTGTGCTGCATATTAAAAAAAAATCAGAAACTCACATTCGAACTATGGTAAATATCACATAGTATATATATATTAATTTGCTTTTAATTTTGCGAAATAATTAAGTTCACTGGGCCTTATTTTTTCATTTCAAAATTCACATTTTTTCAATCCATTTTAATCTTAATTGTATACTTATCTATGTGTTGCATTTTTCTGTAAAGTTTGTTTTTGATTTCTTGACTTTTTAGGCTTAATTTTGTATCTTCATATTGTACACGACAATCACCCGCCATTATTTCCTGCAGAGTACAGCTTCATGTCATTGCAAGCTGTTAAGTGGTTACGGGCAAATACGCGAAGCAACGGTATAGAGTAAAAGTGCGGATGTCGATTTTGAGGGGAGGGGCACCCCACCAATCTAATCTTACAATAAATAAACAAACACCCCACCCCAACGAATAAAAATAACAACAGATTAATTTTTCAAATGTCTTTTGTTTTATTAAACATATACACATATCAGATTGTGTATTAAATAACTGCATTATTCATGATTTTGAATAATATAAATGTTAACTCCAATCCACAACCTGTAAAAGAGCTTCATTATAACCCCCTCCCTCTTTTTAACAGGTTATGTTCTAAATACGCAATACACATTTAATCTGAAATTACCTCGTCCTCATCGCCATCAATACCTACATCCACCCCTTCACCAACTCTTGCCGTTGATTTTATGCACATAAACAAGCATGCAGTTGACAATAAACATTGCCAATCAACGGTATGCAGTGGCTATCAACAGTAGGCAGTGTCAATCAACAGTAGGCAGTGTCAATCAACAGTGGATAGTGTCAATCAACAGTAGGCAGTGACAATCAACAGTAGGCAGTGGCTATCAACAGTAGGCAGTGTCAATCAACAGTAGGCAGTGTCAATCAACAGTAGGCAGTGTCAATCAACAGTGGATAGTGTCAATCAACAGTAGGCAGTGACAATCAACAGTAGGCAGTGGCTATCAACAGTAGGCAGTGTCAATCAACAGTAGGCAGTGGCTATCAACAGTAGGCAGTGTCAATCAACAGTAGGCAGTGTCAATCAACAGTGGACAGTCAACAGTAGGTAGTGACAATCAACAGTAGGCAGTGTCAATCAAAAGTAGGCAATGACAATCAACGGTAGGCAGTGTCAATCAACAGTGGACAGTAGGCAGTGACAATCAACAGTGGACAGTGGTAGTAATATGGAACTGTCAGCAGTTGTCAGTAAGCAGTGATGGCTGGCTGTAGCATAAACAGATTCATAAATAACGCATGGCTCGAAATGCCCCCCCCCCCCCTTTGTCCTCATATAACTGATTCCTATTTATTTGGGTAAAATGATTCTGGAGGAAATCTTCGAAAATCAAAATATCACTTCCAATAGATATCTATAGCAATACCGGCAAATCAATCCACATGATCACATCGTAAGTTCTCGTTAAGCTCAGAAGTCATGGCAATTTATTTAACAATAAATCATTATCTTTATGGAGATTGAGGGGGAATTAAGATTGGGTCAGTAACCTCATATAACCAACAATGGCGACAACATGTTCAACACTGTTTGTCAGGTAAACGACCGTCGTACTTCATATAGTTTTTAAAAATTAATACGCACTATTTCTCTTACTACAAATCGGATGCAATAAAATAATTTCGCAGACTACACTAAAAGGATGGTGTTCTTTTTCTATGAAATACTTACGTTGAAAATTATAATTAAAAGAGATATAGAGAATTGATAAGCTGAAGTACTAACAAAGTATAATGAAATATTAAATAAAGAACATGGATCTTAAATTTAAAAAGTTTAGTATCATTCCGCCCATTTGAAAGGTGAAAGCATGTATACATACTTTTGATACAATCATCCTGAATATACAGAGATATAGTGCGCGACAAATCCAGTGATAAAAATGTCACAAAGGAAATGTAAAAGAAATACAATGTACATAAAAAAAATAGCAGTGATAGATATCTTAAGGAAGCTATATAGTGAAAGAAAGGTTAGAAAGAAATGCAGTGAAAGAAATATTGGGTGAGAAGTGTTATGAAAGATAAGAATGACTGACTATAGTTTGTCGGGTATGTTAAGTGATTAATTACAGTGGAAAACGTGATGCAAACATGTCAGTGATTCTTTATATCTATATCTAAAATAAAAATATAAAATCAACATATCAATTGATTGGAATGCGCATGACCACGCACTGACCTTTCACTTTGCATGAACTGAGCACCCATTGAAATTAACATACTCAGTGGCGGATTTAACAGGCGCCCCCCCCCTCCCCCTAAAATTTTCAAATTTAAGGTATGGTGGCTTGTTCAGAAAATGTACTAAACGATAAAAGAAGCAATAGTTTCTTCCACTCCCAGAGAAACAAATGACAAAATATTTTGATTTCTTGAATTACTCTATTGGGAGAACTTAATTTTTTCTAAAAACCTTTACAATTTCCGTCATTTTATTAACTTCACCTATTAGAATTGATAGAAAATAGTACAAATGACTAAATAGGAGACATATTTCAAGCCCTATAAAATCCAGGAGCTTCCAGGGGCTTCGCCCCCACCAGGGCTTTGCCCTGGACCCATTGGGGGCCTCAAGGCGGCCCCAGACCCCCTGCCTCATAAAGTGGCGCCCGGTAACCACAATTCCTGGATCCACCCCTGACACTGCCCGAGCTTCAAAAGTTTATTACAGAGCAAACTGTTGGAAATGTAAATTCATACACCATGAAATACATACAGTGAAAGAAATGTTATGAAAGAAATGCAGTGAAATAGTTGACAATGTTATAAAAAAAAATGTCTTTTCTTTGCTGTTGTCGATGGGTATACAAGTATTAGTATGATTGGTACAACTGCACCATTAACGAAATATCTTGAAGAAATAAGGCAAAGATCCAGAGAGTTGCAGGCACGTAGAACCAGGGGCGTAATTAAGGACATGTAATATTGTTGCATACTGCTTACCAAAGTTTGTACACTCGTAAACCTAAAATCAATACATGTGTACAGTTTTCATTGTACAGCACAATCTACATACATTATATGAAACAATCTACATACATTATATGAAACAATCTACATCCATTATATAACACATCTACACCCATTATATAACATATCTACATCCATTATATAACACATCTACACCCATTATATAACACATCTAAATCCATTATATATAACACATCTATACCCATTATATAACATATCTATACCCATTATATAACACATCTACACCCATTATATAACACATCTATACCCATTATATAACACATCTACACCCATTATATAACATATCTAAATCCATTATATAACACATCTACACCCATTATATAACACATCTACACCCATTATATAACATATCTACATCCATTATATAACACATCTACATCTATTATATAACACATCTACACCCATTATATAACACATCTACATCCATTATATAACATATCTATACCCATTATATAACACATCTACATCCATTATATAACATATCTAAATCCATTATATAACACATCTACACCCATTATATAACACATCTACACCCATTATATAACATATCTACATCCATTATATAACACATCTACATCCATTATATAACACATCTACATCCATTATATAACATATCTATACCCATTATATAACACATCTATACCCATTATATAACACATCTACATCCATTATATAACATATCTAAATCCATTATATAACACATCTACACCCATTATATAACACATCTACACCCATTATATAACATATCTACATCCATTATATAACACATCTACATCCATTATATAACACATCTACATCCATTATATAACACATCTACACCCATTATATAACACATCTACATCCATTATATAACACATCTACACCCATTATATATAACACATCTATACCCATTATATATAACACATCTATACCCATTATATATAACACATCTACATCCATTATATAACACATCTACACCCATTATATAACACATCTACATCCATTATATGACATATCTACACCCATTATATAACACATCTACATCCATTATATATAACACATATATACCCATTATATAACACATCTACATCCATTATATAACACATCTACATCCATTATATAACATATCTACACCCATTATATAACACATCTACACCCATTATATATAACACATCTAAATCCATTATATATAACACATCTATACCCATTATATAACACATCTACATCCATTATATAACATATCTAAATCCATTATATAACACATCTACACCCATTATATAACACATCTACACCCATTATATAACATATCTACATCCATTATATAACACATCTACATCCATTATATAACACATCTACATCCATTATATAACATATCTACACCCATTATATAACACATCTATACCCATTATATAACACATCTACATCCATTATATAACACATCTACACCCATTATATAACACATCTACATCCATTATATATAACACATCTAAATCCATTATATATAACACATCTATACCCATTATATAACACATCTACATCCATTATATAACATATCTAAATCCATTATATAGTACATCTACACCCATTATATAACACATCTACACCCATTATATAACATATCTACATCCATTATATAACACATCTACATCCATTATATAACACATCTACACCCATTATATAACACATCTACATCCATTATATAACACATCTACACCCATTATATAACACATCTAAATCCATTATATAACACATCTACACCCATTATATATAACACATCTACATCCATTATATAACACATCTACACCCATTATATAACACATCTACATCCATTATATAACACATCTACATCCATTATATAACATATCCATTGTATAAAACATTCACCTATTGTGTCACAACATATGCCAGAAGAGGTGTAAATCAAATGTAGATTCTAAAAATTCTAAAGAGCGTTTGGTAAATTTGAAATCGCAAATCAAACTTTTCTCAAATCAATATCAAAACGTATGACTTTTCAGCACTTTACATAGCCATTCCTCATGATGAATTAAAGACTAGACATTTTGATATCATAGACAGTTGCCCTTTAAAAATGGAAAAAGGAAATTTTCATATCTAGTGATTAGTCATCAAAAATTATTTTGTTAAACACCACTCTGATTCCACGCACAAGTACTCTGAAGTTGAAATTAAAAATATGCTGGAGTTCCTCATTGACAACATCTTCGTAGTCGTTGGTGATCAGCTCTTCCAACCGTTTGTTGTAATTCCCATGGACACAAATTGTGCTCCTTTGTTAGCCGACCTGTTTTTATATTCTTATGAGGCAGAATTTATTCAAAAGTTTCTACATGAAAAGAAATCTCTTGTTGTGGCCTTCAAATCGTCATTTAGATATATCGACGACGTTTTATCTACTAGTATTAAAAATAATTTTCATTCATATGTCGATTCGATATATCCCAGTGAAATCGAAATGAAAAACACCACAGAGTGTTCCACATCTGTTTCGTATTTGATGTTCTATTGAAAATAGATATTTAAAACGACAAACTAACAACTCAACTTTATGACAATATCACAAGTGAAATCAGGTGTTACCAAAGTGACGTTATCCCTTTTCGCTGTTTGATCGAAATATGTGCAGACGCCATATCGAGTGAAAGATGGTTCAGCCGGTCACATTGAAAAAAAACACAGCTTAAAGGGGTTTCTTTGCTGCCGGTATTAAGGAAAGTAAAAGACAGACTTCTGGAAAATGTGAAGGAGCTAGCATATGTTGCTGTGGAAAGGCGCACGGAGACGATGAAATTGAAAGAAATATCGAAAGCGGTGGCGGATCTAACAGGGGAGCCTATGGATGAACTGTTGGAGTTAGCAGGTTGGTTTTATCAGTAATTACTAAGTATTTTGTATATACCATGTGAATCTAATGATGAGTGTCCATTTTTGTTGTTTAGATAATTGTTTTGCAAGTGTATTAAACAAGTATGCAAGCACGTTTGGTCACGAGGACTACACTTTTAGCTGATCACTGCTAATAGATACATATCTATTAAAACATATGGTGAAATAACGGGGAACTATGCCAATATCAATTAACCGCTTTAACAATGAGAAAAGGATATATGAGCAAGATGTTTATGAGATAAGCAACTAATCGCCTAAAGCTGAGGACTTAATGGTGGAAATGGTTGATCAGGGTTTAATTGTATTGTTACTGTACTTTAGTATAAGTTGTGTTGCAGGGAAAGATATTCAAGATCTGGATGCAGCAAAGTTGTTGTTGCAATATTGCATTCTAGCATGAGAGGGGGCAGCCCAAATGGCAGATCCTACAGGATGAAGGCACACAGGCAGTTGCAGGCTCTAGTACGTGTGAAATCAGCAACTGCTGATATTGGAGGCGATACTATTGAGGTATAGCACTATTGTGTATTTGATACATTACTCTGCTTATGTGGATTCAAATGGAATGATAGTCCCTTTGTTGTAAACTTTGCTTTTTGAAGGGGAAGTAAGAATTGTAAATATTATATATATATACATACATATATATATATATATATATATATATATAATAGAAAGAGTTGATATCACACAGTCAAAATGATTCAATAAAAAAAGCAGGAAAATATACAGTTCCAAAATATATTTAAATCACTAGCGCTTTCTGGATTTTAACATCCATTCTCCTGATGATGAGGATGGATGTTAAAATCCAGAAAGCGCTAGTGATTTAAATATATTTTGGAACTGTATATTTTCCTGCTTTTTTATTGAATTATATATATATATATATATATATATATATATATATATATATATAGTATTATACACACACACTTTCAGGGTGATCATGTCCAAGTTAAAAGGAAGAAGATGGATGATGTGGAGAGAAGGCTGTTGGTTTTGGAGAAACTTGAGAAGGAAGACGTTTCGAAGGTGAAGGAGAGAGTTAAAGCTTTAGCTGAACAGCAAGACCCAAGTGAGTCTTTGATTTTGATAACACTTGATGAATTAGCTCGCCTGTCTAGAAAGTTGGGGAATAAGGATATGGAAATGTTTGAGGAGTTGTACAGGCAATGTGGCCGCTTGCAGGGAAAAGTGGACATGGCAAATTTATGCCTTACTGTTCTTGAGGGGCAGGGAGCTGGTCTTGTTTCTAAGGCAGTGAATAAGTGTATCAAGGAAGGCTATAATTTGGGGTCCAAGGGTGAGGGTGTGAAGGCTAAGAATAAGGGAGAATCAGACCAAGGGTCTAGGTATTCAAGTACCCCTTTGTCAGGATTGTATCCCATGTATTCAACACCTTTTTGCAGTGCACCGGGGTTTCAACATTATCCATTTCATAATTTTGGTGCTTATGGAAAGCCACAGGCATACAAGGCTTCAGGTGGTATGGGAAAGCGTAATGCCAGTAGGTTAGCTTGTCATTTTTGTGACTCGACACAACATTTGGTAAAATATTGTGAGCTGATGAAGGCTGCTAGGAGGAAATGCTTTAATAAATTGTCATTGTTTGGTTTATATGTGCTGGTACTATTACTGTAACAAGATCTAAATGTTGGATGTTTTATTCTTTATATTAAATGATTTGCTGAAAGTTGATGGTTGTTGTATATTGTACATGTGCGATAGAGAATTCTGGATCTTACAACCCAAGGACTTAGTGGACTATGTTCACGTGGGTTGCTAAGTGAAGGAGTTCCACTGATGATTGTCACTATATATAAGGATAAAATGTACATTTTGTTTACAGCACAACAACAGAGCTTCATTGCTGACTAGCGGTGATGAGGTTTAGCTTGAGAAAACAACAGGATTTAATCCCATGTGGATAATTCCTCGTCAAGATGGAGAAATGGTGACAATCTGTGGTGGGACTCCTTCTCTTGCAACCCACCATGTTAATGTAGAGTCTGTGATCGCAGGGTCTAATTTTGATTTGGACCAGTTGCCAGTGTATAGTCCAGATGGGTAAAAATGTTTCTGTTGGGGAGTATGTGTTGGGGAGGAGTGGAGTGAATGAAGACAACTTGTTGAGTGTGAGGAAGTGGCTTATAGAGGGAGTAGATGAAAGAGAGTTTTTCACTCACTTTAAAGGAAATTTTCGTGGAAAGCCATATGATTCTAAATGGCCTCCAAGTGCTGTCTTCCCCAAGTCTCCTATATGTATAAAGTATGATACTTTTATATCTAAGGTTTTGTATGAAAAAATTAAATCAAGTGCAATAGGAGTTCTGGGTAGGATTGATAAGTGTGAGATGCCCCATATTATTATGTCTTTAACAACTGAACCAACCAAACTGAGATTGTGGCATGATGATAGATACCTCAATCTCTGGGTGAGAGATCTCCTATTTCAGCTTGAGACCTTAAGGGATGTTCATAGACTGGTTGGGGATAAAGCGTTGTTGGTAACAACTGATGAGAAATCTGGATATGATCATATACGATTATCGCATCATTCTCAGGAATATATTTTGGGCTGCAATATGGTGGTTATGTTATGGTTTATACAATGATCTCTTTTGGGTTTAAGGCATTACCTTATATTTATCAGACCATTGGCATGATAGTGACGTCTTATCTTCGGAGCCTGTCGTTAGTAACAGTTCAGTACATCGATGATCGGTTAGCAATTGCAAATTATGTTTCAGGAGCAGTCGATCCATTGTAGAGGGTTATAGGGTTGCATATGTTTTAGTAGAAGTGTTGAAAAGGTTGGGTTATACTTTGGCACTAAAGAAGTGTTATTTTGTCCCATCAACATGTGTCAAGTTTCTAGGTTTTTTTAGTGGATTCTTGCAGGCAGGCTTATACTTTGCCAGAGTACAAGAAGCAGAAATTTGCAGCTTTGAGAGAGAGTATTCTGAGTTCAAGGGAAGTCACTGTGAGGATACTTCAGCGATTTACTGGCAAGTGTATATCTATGGGCTTAGAAGTTTCCGGGCTGTAAGGTGTTTTGTAGGGAGATTAACTTGGCTATCTCTAGGGTTGTGAAGAATAGTAAGCTTGTGTGTTTGACTGATGAGCTGCGGAAGGATCTAGAGTATCGGCGTTTTCTGGATTCCTGGTAGGGATGTTGTCGATGGAGGAGGGCGATTCATAGGCAGGTTGTCTTATCCTCTGATGCATCCTTATACAAGTATGGAGCAGTTTTAGAACAGAATGGGAATAGGTTTGAGGTTAGTGATTTTTGGGAAGAGAATGATCAAAGACATATTGATCTGAAAGAGGCTGATGCTGTTTTTAAAGTATTGTTGGTTCTTGGCCAGAGTATAGCTCACTCTGGATTGCATGTGTGGACAGATATATGGTTGTACTTGTGGTTTGGCAGAATCAAGGGGGTAAAGATAGTACGGTGAATTGTATCACAACGAGTATTTTTTCTTTGATTTTACAATTAACTTTTGAGTTGAGTTTGCAGTATGTTCCCTCAAAGTTGAATGAGGCTGATGTACCTTCAAGAAGTATTTATTATGCTGACCCTATGTTGGATAGGCAGGCTTGGGACTTGGTTGAAAAAGCATTTGGTCCCCATACAATTGATTTGATGGTCTCTGATTCTAATGCAATGAAGGGCCAGGAGGGTGAGTTGCTGAGGCACTTTACACCTTGTCCGATGCCGTTTACTGCAGGGTTGATGTGTTTGCTCAGGATCTTGCACAGGAGATTAATCCTGATATATTTCCTCCATTCGGTATATTTTCGGTGTTGTCATTTGTTGAAGGAACAAGATCCTGTGTGTACCTGTGTTCTTCACCATATACAGCCGGTGCCCGTATGGTGGTCTCTGATTGCGAGAGATAAGATAGCTAGTGTTGTGCTAGGTTGCCAGGGACAGAAAGGAATTACCTGGGTTCCTACAAAGAAAGGGTATGCTCTTGATAACAAGCGGTTGAAATGGACATTGGGTGCTTACAAATTTACATTTTAAAGGAATAAACGTGTTTGATCTTTTTCAGGGACAAGGTATATATGTTGATGTTCAAGTCTTGAATGACAGGCTGAAGGAATTACCGTAGATGAAAGGTGAAGATAACGAACAGTGATCAATCTCACAACTCACTGGATTCTAAAAGAGAAAAGTGTTTAAGAAGGCAGATCACTGAGTTTATAGTAAGGGTGTCAGGTCAGGGCAGGGGATTGCAACTTGTACTCCTGATGACATCAGAAGATTTTTGGTATGGAAGGATCAAAGTGGTAAAAGTCAGGTTCATAGGATAGAATGTCATTTTCTCGGAAACAAAGGAGTATTTGAGTGTAGTTGCCAAGTCCGTCAGGCCTCGGGCACTGTATCGTTGATAATCAATAGATTGTTGAATATATTTGATAAGATGGGATTTGGAAGATCTTGGAATGGGGCACTTCGCTCAGGGAATCCAGCCGCAACTAGTACAAGAGGAACAGGCAAGGCCTCACTTGGTACCTAAACAGGCTAAACCTATTTTTATAACTAAGGTTGCGGCCATTGCGGGTTATATTAGGAATCGACTAATTTTGGGTTCTATATCAGTTAAGAAGAAATACATCTTGTTACGAGACCAGGCTTACAGTTTTGTGGTGGGGATAGGGCAGGAGATCTTGCAAATTTGGTTACCCACAAGGTTAAGTGGCTCAGAAATTATTCAGGTTTTGTGTTTAATCACACCTTTGGGAAGACACTTAGAGGAGCTAAAAGGAGGAGTAACATGTTTGTTGTTAAGAGGTGTGCTGAGGAGGATATCTGTCCTGTACTAGGGTTACAACAGTTTGTGTTGGGGTGTAGGGATTTGGGTGTTGATCTCTCCTATGGCTACCTCTTTAGGATTGTTAGCGAGGATACTCGGGTATTGGATGAGCCTGTAACATATTTAGTGGTGTATGATAGGTTAGGAGTATATTTAAGGAACATGAGTACGGAAGAGGGGGAGATCCCACATAGTTTCAGGGCAGGTTGTGCAGTGGCTTTGGCTATGTCTGGTTCAGTGAATGATATGGGGCAGATAATGAGACATATTGGATGGTTTGGGGAAGGAAGTGCTGAGTATTACAGTAGGCTGCCAGCTTTAGTAGATCAGATTTTGTAGCGGGGATATTAGCAGCGAGTGCGAATGATACAGGAGAAGTTTCAGGAATGTATACAGTACGATAGTCTTGATTCAGCATTTTCAGGGATTACATGTAGGTTGTAGCGACAGGAAGTTTGATGGATGGAGGGGTGTTTATGACATTACACAGGGACATGACTGTGATATAAAGTGATATACTGGGTTTTATTATACAATTGTGTGTATGCTCTAATGGGTTGAACTGAGTTTTCAAATAAATTGGAAATAACTAGATGGAGTTTGTTCATAATACAGCCTATATTCAGTGTACACAAGTTTAAGGAGGTTAGTTTTTGTATAGTAAGTGTTGGGAAGGGAACCAATGATATTGGGATTAGAAATGGATATTGGATTCCTAGAGAAAGACCTTTACACCTAAAACTTCATAAAGGAACTGAGGTTGAAATGTGATTCCACTTGTGATACGGGAAAATCACAAGTGAAATCACGTGTTACCGAAGTGACGTCATCCCTTTTCGCTTTTTGATCGGAGGGTGATGATGGACAGTATGAGATGGAAGAACGGGGAGGTAGGGTATGATGATTCCCCTCCCTCCCACCCACCCTGTGGACCACATCTTGAATTTGGTTCCTAGATCAAGACTTTTACACTCAAAACTTCATAAAGGAACTGAGGTTAAAACGTGATTCCGCTTGTGATACGGAAACACTCGTAGCAATATTCCACCATTACCTGTGTATGGTGTTTATATCTCTCAACTGATTCGATACACAGGAGCTTGTTCTGCGTATGCTCATTTTTCAAATCGTGACAGCTAGGCTACTGACAAACAAGTTGATGTTACAAGAGATTTAAACAATCTTGTTTAAAGTAACATTTTGCAAATTGACGGACAAATCGTGTACTCTCCATTTAACATTAAATTTTAAATAAAGTAGAAAAAATACTGCAAGGGAGGTCAAAGTGGACCAAACTCGCACTGTGATCTAGAGTGACCCACAAAGAAGCTACCAGCAAGTTTCGGCATGATATGTGACATAAAAATAGAAATCAACGGACATCGCTGTACCATAATACACCCCGTCTCATGACAGGTTTATAAAATGACGTATGTACGTGACACAGTAAGTCGCGCCGTACATACGAGATACTGAGTCGTACGTATGATCAGTCGTACACATTCTGTACATGTCGTGGTATGATAAGTCATAGGTACAGTACGAGATACTAAGCCCAATCACGGATCCAGCGCCGGCGCAAGTTACACTCTCCTCACGAATTTGATCTATGTCTAAAACACTCATATATATATATATCCTCTTATTTTGTCAGAACTCAATAACTTCTGGTGGCTTCTCTCCCCCCCCCCTCCTCCATGGCTTCTTCCTGGACCCACTTGGGGCTTCAAGACAGTCATCCCCACGACTTTTATTGCCTCTTGGATCCACCAATGAAGTCGTACGTGTCCGATATAAATTGTCTTAAGATCGAGATAATTTAATACATTCACTTGTTCATGAATAATTAAAAAAAGATTCATACTGAAAGAAGAAGGTACCGCAGAGATTTAGAATCGTAATCATTTTGAAATTTTCGACTGAACTAATTTTCAGTTTACGGTCATAAAACATAGATCAGTACAATTAGGGATTCGCGAATTCAGAACGTTTTTACGAAGCAAGAAAGTTTTAATACTTACCCCAATATTTTCGATTGATTAAACATCATTAGAAGGCAACGATGTCATCTCATTGTGAAAAAGAAAACCTTTTACTGAGTATATGACACTGCCGGCATAGGCGGCTAAATTGTACAGTCTATCATTGTTACTCTAAATTCGTTTATAACCCTGCCATTATCCCATTATCCCATGGTCTAATGTAGCTTTTATCACTGAATTTTACTGCTTCTTTACTCACATCGATTAGTATATTTTAAAGAAATACACGATTAATTGTGAATTAGTCAGTCATAATGTCAAGATAACCAGAGAACAGCCTAATATGAAATTTTTCTGTTTATTCTGATGAATATTCGTTGAATTAATGAATAACCATTCTATACAGTGAAAGCTATATATATATTTATTATCACGTTACGTTTCCTGACAATAACAAAACGGAAATAGACTACCCTTTATGGTGGGTATATCAAATCTATGGATAAATCTCGTTGATTTACGAATATTTCTCTTACTTAGGCTGTAAACGACAAAACCTAGAAGACATGCAATCAGTATTAATATATTTTAATGTAGCATGTTCGGCAATGATATATGGTCATTCCCTCGCGTGTGTTAATGAATTACCTTCCGAAGAATATACACAGGGTTTTCAGGTTGCAAGGAATTCTAATCAATCTTGTTTATTCCTTTGTAGATTATTAATTAATACGGGATCAAATATTTGCTATGAGTGTATAATCCCCGGAATACTGTCTTTTAATATGTTTTTCCTCGACATCCTCAATTGAGCAGTGGTATGCATGTATGTTTTTAAAGGTATGCATGTCTGTAGATCAGTATGACAAAGTCTTAATGTCATCAGTTTAGAAAAACTGCTAATTTATAAATATGTATAAATTACTTGTGGACATTAAGGAAATCATGATATGATAGACATACAGTAGAGGAAATACCAGCAAAGAAGTTATTGTCCTTGAAAACATTTTTAAAATCATAAATGATTGATTATCTTTGGAAAATATAATTTTTTTCACTATCAATAATAATTTACGAATATTTTTTTTATCTTATCAAGTGAATAAAATTCCGCTGAAAAGATATGTTTCTATCATACGCAAAGTTTGATTTAATAAAGATTTTTGTAAAAACCTATGACATCACGCAAGGATCCCTGTTTCTTGAAAATACTAATTTATAAACAACATTTTTAAAATATTGTATTTACCTAATGTAAATAAAATGTATTTGTCTGTCTTTCTCGCTCTCCATCTATCTATCTATCAAATATGATGATTGTATTTGAGGTTTGAACTTTATTTGTATGTCAGATTTGATCCGCAATAATCAATGAATTGCAAAAGGTAAATGATAATCCCGACTAATAAAAAGTTAAAATAATTAAGTCTCCTAGGTCCCACTGTCTATAAATCTATCCCCAAATCCAGTATATATGATACATGAGAGGATATGGTTAAAGCTCGGCCCCGAGCAAACTGTAGAAGAATGAGGATAGGTAACGAAAGAATGTGAAGGGAAGGGGCGGGAGGAGGATAAAAGGAAGAATGGACGGGTAAGAAGACAAACAAGAAAGATCAAGTATCAATCAATTATTGCACTCATCAATTGAATTGATGTGCCTTTATTCAATTAATGCGCGATTCAATTGATGAGAGCAATAATTGATTTGATGCGCGCATCTGTTAAATTAATACACGCAATAACTGAATCATTGTTCTCTTTAATCGATTTATCGCGCATGCCACTTCAGTGAGCGCACAATAATTGAATAATTAGCCTCTTTAATTGAATTAATGATATTATAGTGCAAGTGATACGCTCTATAATTATGTTAGTGATGAGAGCAAGGCGCTAAATGTGATCAGAATTGAATTTTAAAAAAAATAAAATCAAAGACACGCATAGACCTTTAATAAGTCGAATTCATTTTCTTTTTATTTCATTTCCGACAAAAATGGGCACTGATACGTTTTAATTTTTTTCCAGATTACTTTCTATTAAAACTGTATTTTTTGACAAAATAAAGTAAATTTGAAAATGTTCAACTTCAAAATATTGTTGCACATTATCCTCCACTTTTCATCCACATCAAATTTCTCTGGTGTAGCATACCTCCTTAATACAAATATATCAAATATAATGCATAAAACTTGTTGCTAATACATGTAATATTGACGTGTTTGTGCGGTGTTTTTTTTTTAAAGCAGTTTTAACGTACATGTATGTATGTATATATATGATGCATGTTGAAATTAAATATTACTACATTAGTAATTAGATAATGATTCCAAAGGTCCTTAAAACGGTTTAAATTAAAAATAAAATAACAGCAAATCATTATTTATATCTTCCAGCGAGATGTGGTTTCTTTAAAACGTCGAAAACCTGTGATCGATTTGAAACTTTGACCATTGTTATGGCAGATTTTTTTCTATATCGCATTTTTTTCTATATCGCATATGATTGATTGATTGAATATTATTTAACGCCCCTCTTGAGAATATTTCACTTATGGAGACCTCACCACTGCCGGTGAAGGGCTGCACAATTTAGGCCTTTGTTCGGTGCTTATGGCCATTGAGCAGGGGGGGGGGGGGGGTCTTTATCGTGCCGCACCTGTTGTGACACGGGACCTAAGTTTTTGCGGTCATCTGAAGACCGCTCCATTTAGTCGCCTCTTACGACAAACAAGGAGTACTGGGACCTACTCAAACCCGGATCCCCACGGGATCATATGTATATAATGATGTAATAGATGCACATTTACAGGTACACATACATGTATATAACAAAGGTAATTGGGCAGGATGAACATGCGTATATATACATGTATAGATATAAATATTCAGACACCGTAGTATCGAGGAGGGGTTGCCCTTCCACTTTGGGGGGGTGGGGGGGGGGGTGATGTCGACCATTTCCTTGCTATGGGAACAACTTGACCGGCCTGATGACACTTCAACTTTTATCAATCTTATAAAATATAATATATGTGTTGTGATGATTAATTGTTACTAAAAGTTTATATTAGTATTGACGTACTATGTTTAGGATTTCATGATTAGGAAAACTGGAGTATAACCGTAAGATGATGTAGACACTTTTCTCTCTCTCTCTCTCTCTCTCTCTCTCTCTCTCTCTCTCGTCAAGGTGTTCTGGATAGGCCTGGCCCGCACATTGAATTCTTAAATCGTCGGGCGGGGAGGGGGGGGGGGGGTATCCTTCTCTACATGGGTTCAATTCAATTCATAATTTTAAGCCTATTTTTTCCTCATTCAATACTACTATCAAGGATAGGGGGGGGGGGGGGTGTTTCACTCAATATATCCTTATTCGCATATGAAAATAAATGCCTAGGAAAAGCAGTTAAATATACCACATTGTCTATGCATGTAATCAAACTTCCCAGAGTCTGTTCTAGATTTAGACTGAATGTCGGTGCATACAATGACATGCCCATTGACTGATGTTATTTTCATTTATCAAAGATGAACATTATATGGAGAGAGAGAGAGAGAGAGAGAGAGAGAGAGAGAGAGAGAGAGAGAGAGAGAGAGAGAGAGAGAGAGTTGGAACTACTCTTTGTTGACCATTTAGGGGAATGTAAAAATATAAACACGGACACATTTTTGTGAGGTTTTTAAATACATTTGCTATATGAAATATACCATCCGAAGTTACATGCATATTACTTGACGTGTTTTGCTATACCCAAGAAAATTATATCCCATTCATGCAACATAAATTTGTATCGTTTAGTACATGTACCACACTTTATTCAATATATTTTGTAAATACCCCACAGCAGGCAGACATATTTTATTCGTATGTACTGTAACATGTACATATTGCATACACATGTAAGCAGACCTGTTATATAGTCCTTGGTGTACACGGCATAACAAGTAATTTTATCCGACTCAATCGACGTTTTTAATCGAAGTGTTTATATTTATGACTATAAAAAAAAAAGAAGAAAAAAAAAAACAAAAAACAAAAACAAAAAACAAAAAAAAAAAACCCAACAAAAAAACGGGGAATAGAAAATTCAAGAGCCATTTTATTTTCCATATTTCATTTGAATAGGAGGACATCGAACAGCACCTTCGAAAATATGATTGCGTTCTACTTAACAATTTTGGACAAATACACGCATTATTTTCCTCACTCTAATTAACACAAGATTCTTCCGCAAAATGTCTATGACCACGATAAAGTTACATGTAAATGAATAATGTATTTTCTTTTATCTCAATGAGTATTTTTATATAAAAAGTTAAAATTGTAACTTTTAGAAAAATATTCTAGAAGAATCAGGGGACTGTAAATCCTATAAGGTCGATGACGTCGTTCCGAAAAAGCGACCGTTGGAAGATAGCGTCAGAGTTAACAATGCAATATTGTAACGTTATTTTCTCAATTTCAGCAACAAGTAAATGGTACATGTTATATATGAATGAAATGAGAACATTATCACCTTTCTACCTGCAAAATATGATCGGTTTTTGAAACGCGGCCAATAGCCGTGTTTCGAGTTACTCCGGAACACAGTGTTTATTCTGTGTTTAGTCACGCCGCGTCAAAAATGTTCCACAGGGTTACTTCCGGTTTATCGCTGTTTACCAACAGTCGACACTTCGTGTATTAGGCCTAGGGTTAATTTTGTCGATCATCATGAAATTGAAATACACATTTAATAGTTTGGGGTGTATGCGGTACATATTTGTTTATGAGCGTTTGATAAGCTACTATTGATCTACGAAATACAACGAAAGACTTCGTCAAGAACAGAAGAAGACGATGCATGTCGTGTAACTCACACAAGGCCCAGCTGTCTAGTAACCGGAGGGGTAAAGGAAAAGAACGTATTAGACTCACTGAAACCTGTCAAACAGGTAAAATGAAAATTATGACGACATTTTATATATATACAAAACACAATGTGCACTGCTTCATAAAGCAGGCATTAGGTCCACTCGGGTCCAGTACAGTCTAGGGCCTATGTGAAATAGAATTTACGTTACCAAATCAGGGCCAAAATGGGCATAAACATGTAACATATATAACCAGGTCCATTCCAAAGACTATTTCTACCTACGTAGCTATTAATAGCTACCTAGGTATTTAAAGCTACTTAAAGTAGCTACTTTTACATGTTTTTAAAGATATAAATAAATAATAATTAAGGCACATCTTTTAAACAGGTCAGTCGTTTTATGTATCATGTTGTGCATGTGCATGACAAAATTCGGAGTGTAAATTTATATACTTTACGAGGGTGGAAAATGTAGAGGAAATTGCGTGAAAAATCGACTCAAAAACTTTTAATGTAAGAGTGCATGAATGTTAACTTTAAAATTAATAAAGATTTGTAAAACATTCTAGACTTCTTATCATGTATCTTTGATCCTAAGTTCCTAGAGAATGGAAGTGGGTGCAGTTATTGATGCAAATTTGAAAGTAATCATTTTTTGTCCAATATTTTTGTGGTATTCAATGTCAGTATAAGTGAATCAAGAAATTTGGTACACACCATGTTGCGCCATTCCTGCGTTTGGCCACGAAATGCAAGTAAAGGAAAACGTAGGTAAAAATAGCTACCTGGAGTAGGTTTAAATACCTAGGTAGCTATAAGTAGCTACATAGGTAGAAATAGTCTTTGGACTGGACCTGATAATTATTGATATAAAATTTAGATAATGACAATACACAGTGAAAAGTAATAGATTAGCTATAATATTATAGGTATTTGAAATGGCTTTATTATTTAAAGCTAGTTTAGATTGAATTAGGCTGGGTTTCTAAGTGCAATGATATAGCCATATGTGGGCGAGGATAAAATTATCTACTTGGGTATAGTCAATATGCTGTCTAATTTGAAAATAATTATTTATCAACTAATACTTGTGTTACAGATTAAGTCTTTGGAGTTCGACTTTTAATGATATACTCATGTAATTGGAAGAATTTTTAGTATGACTATTTATTGTTGTAGTCATTTTATTGACTTTTCACAATCCAGTAGGTATTTGTGATTACTGCTCATATTTATATCACTGAACAAAATATATATCTGATCATGATTAAGGTAATATTATTCCTTTCAGCAACATAATTTCAATTATGTGCTCATAGACTGGTCCAGCACAATCTCTAGTATACTTAGCTATATAAATATGCTAATCAAGCTATATAGCTTTGTAAAGCTAATTGAAATTGCTTGATATAACTATTTCAAATCTTCTATCAAATATATTTTTAAAGCATAAAAATTGAATTTCTAAGTGAAAATATTTCATCCTTGTACTTGAAACAACACACTGTAAACAAAAAAAGCTTCTTAAACTATGTACCTTTGGAAGAATTTTGATTCAAAATTGTCAAATGTTTAGGATTATTAAGTTGTTACAGATTCCACATTGTAAAGTCATCATATACTTATCAAAGCTTCGACACACACAAGGTAGTGGACAGTTATCAATACAAAAGAAATTCTCTTTTCATGAAAATTCTTAAAATGACATATGATCTATACCTAAAATAGTGTTGTGGTTAGTTCAAAGTACATGTATATTGTTATGTGTCATTGCACTTAAGAAATTTAATCGAAACTAGCTTAATGAAGCTGTTTGAAATAGCTTTATAAAACTATATAGCTAAATATAGAGATTGTGCTGGGCCTGATAGATATAGCAATGCAGAGGAAATCCGTCATATGCATCAAAAGTTTGAAAAAGGTGAATTGACTTAAATATAAATAAAATCATGAAAACTCATACATTCACAGTTTTAATATGAATTACTTCATGTATTTAAAAATAAGTTTTAAAAAATATACATGTATGTACAGTGAACAGTATTTTTAACAAATACATGAATTATAATTTCAGCATTATTTTTTTTTTTTTTTTTTTTTACATCTTTGCTTCTCAAATTGACAAAAGTCTATTATCAATATTGTGGCATCCCTCCTCTTTTTCAGGTATATGGGAACAGGATCATTTTCCATGCCTTTCACTTGAGGTCTTCAGTTTCATCATTAATCATCTGAATGTCGGTATGCCAAACTCTCATGATGTCATGCCATTACTGGATATTCCTTAACAGTGGTTTATTTAAGCCACACTACCTATAACATTGCCAAAATATTAGACTGAAAATTTTCAAATACACAAGATTTGAAGCAGCAAAAGAAAAGAATTACATATGTATAACACACAAAAAAGAAGAAATTAATTCTCACCTGGCTGATATGAACTTTTTACTCCTTTTTAGCTCCCTTTCACTGCATACCAGCCAATAACTAGCAGTCATTATATGCAGATCAGCCATTGTTATCAACCTGTGTATATATATGTTGAATGAAATATGAATGAAAATTGTTGTTCTTTGTTATTCTTTTTAAAATATATATATACTCAATAGTATATTTCCTTACACAGTACTGAATCAAAGGGGTAGGAGAGCAAATACATAATATATAACCTGGCTCATGTTCAGCTGGTTCCATTCTTGTATATAAGTGGTTTGAGTGGAAATGTACATATCTGATGTACATGTACATGCAAAGTACCTTGATTGCACAGGCAATATGCATCACTTGTGTTCGAATTTACTATTAAAGAGTACCCCAAGCGATGCATATTGCCTGTGCTTGATTGGTATTAAAAGTTGGAGAAAAGATCAATGTTCTTTGATATAATTCAAAATTTTGCAGTGAATGAACCATCGGTATGGAGCTTGAATAAATGATCATGCAAATCCTAGTATAGATCCGTAGGGATATATTATCTGGTGTTCTCATATTTTATTTAATTGGCAGATATATATACCCCCCCCCCCTCTCATCCCTTGTGAAATTGCTTCGTAATTTTTATGAGCCTGAACCATAAGTTCATAATTGAAATTCTCTATTTAATGTCACATGAACACCGTTGTAAAATACATACACTGCTCAGATGTAGATGAGGGTACAAGTATACCTATTCTTAAGATTTACAAGATTTTGCACAGTCTATATTATATTTTTAAGAGTCAGTACAAACCTCTTGGTTTTCCTAAAAGTTAATATAAGGAAACTGGCTAGAACAATGATGTTTCTTTGTTGGTTCAGCTTTCACGGAATGTAATATTCGCACTCAATTTCGGCTGCTCGTGGTTTTCTACACAAATGACGCCACCGTTTCCTCTGCGTGAACGCTTTTCCCGGGTTTGGGAAAAGGCAAACTTTGACATCTTCCCAAGTAAATATATATCCCTTGCTATTCTTTATCTGATTTGCGACAGTTTGTGCCGCAAAATCTATATTTTGTCAAAAACAATTTTGTTACCAGTGTAAACAAAATTAACCGGAAGTACCCCTGTGGAACATTTTGCTCATATCACGTGACCGGCGTGGCTAAATACGAAAAATCCCGGGTGTTCCGGAGGAACTCGAAACACGGCTATTTTGGCCAATACGCAGCAGGGTTAAGGTGTCCCGAGTACAAACTCCCCGTCGAGGCCTCATTACGTCACAGTGCCTACGAATAGACCTCTCCTATGTGACGCACCACAATATACAGATTTGTATATTGTGAGTCCGCGATTATCACGCAGACAAATTACACTAAAGAAGTAGTTCGCAGTTAAAAGTCTGAAGATATTAATATTTGGTTTGTGAGCAAACGAACTCTGGTGGAAGTTTGGTCCCGAGTAAAGTTAAAACAAACATCATAAAATGTACCTCGGTGCACTTCATACTATATGACGTCACAATATAAAAGTACGTCACGACGTACAGGTCTATAGTTGTATCGCGGGGAAAATGTCATAATATTTTATCGTTATTTATTGCCGTTATCTAGTGTTCAAGCTGTATGTGTTTTAATCTGTTTGTCAGATGATCCCCCCCCCAAATTTCTTCGATAATATATAAGTCTCATATATTTATATATAGTATGTGCACGAAAGACTGTAAAGTAATCTTTACATCACTTTGTGACCTTGATATCGCCCCCGATGTGTATAGTCATTTGGAATAAAGAAAACCAACGCATGTACATATCGACTCGTTCCAGGTGAAAGATGACGATATTTCATTTCGACCTAGGCATATTCAGAAAGGTAACTAGTTGCAGATTTAGGATTTTGATACGGAAGGTACAATATTTTGCCTCGTTTAGATACGATTTGGATGTGAATGTGGAAAATTCCCAACATTTGAGTTGAGATTATGGAAATTGCTATATTTGAGAGGATATTGTACCGATCCGTATCACTCTTTAAATTTACCATACCAATGTCGACATATCAAGCCCAAGCTGCAAATGATTTGAGTGCATCTTTCACCTGGAATGAGGTGATAAACAACTAAAAGTCTAGCGGATAAAAATAGCTCTACGTCACTTGTATGACGACGTAATAGGTAAGCAAAGGATTTCCCCCACGTGATACGATGTTTGTTAATGTATTGACAAACGATTTTTACAAAAAATATGCGACGCTTGAAAGAATTTTACTTTCATATGAATATGCTGTTATTACTTGTTATTTTACTCGGGACACCTTAACCCCGCTGTGTAACGTCCCTTGTCCTTAGTAATGATAAAGACAACTCATTTCTCATACAAAAACATCTGCCTGATTTGAAGATTATTTCTTCAGAATGTCGCTAGCGAATACCCTAGTACCAAAATCGTAAGTTATTGATTTGAATTTCTGATGTTTGGTAGCGGAGACAAAACAAATAATTCACAATACCGTTTTATTTCATCTACCGTATGTAGATACTAGGTTTTCTCAAGCGGAAGAATTAATGCGATCAACAATTCAATTAATGAGCGCAATAATTTTTTGAAGATGTCTGTATTTATTTGAAGAGATCTTTAATTCAATTATTGCACGCATCAAGTGAATTGATGATATCTTCAATGTATTTAGTTTATATTAATTTGGCGCTGCATAGGGGGGTGGGGTGGGGGTGGGGTGGAGGAAGGTGTGAAGGGAGAAAAGAAACGGAAGGAGCTTTTTGATAGAGTGTATTTTGTTTTTAACATTTAAGGAAAATTCGGAAATTAAACAGAAAAACTGGGGTCATAGTGCTTGTTAATGAGCTATCTAAAATGTTTTCAATTTGACCTTTTTGCACTTAAAATTGTACTCAAGATTTATGCGTTTACACTTGATTTATCTGTTAGTGTCAACACAACATAAGCAACACAAACCAATGATTACATGAAATAAAAACATACTCATGTCGTCTAACAATACAGCTATAAACAATGACCTTTTTGCACTTGATATATGAAATTCATGATATGGAATTTGAGTGTTTAAAAGAATATTATATTAGTAGCAATGTCAATTTCTACACATAAATTACAAAGTTTTGTCTTAAAATTTAAAATGGAGGGGAGGTTATAGATAACATTTTTGAATTATTGCCCAAAATACTGAATTATTTTTTAAAATTTTGAGTAAATCAATATAGACTTTTTAAAGAATCAGTGTTCTGTTTGGAAAAATATATCAACCAAAAACAACACTTGAATTAGTTCCAAGTCTAAGCTACTTGTATCATAAATTATTAAACTGAAATACAAGTATAGGGGTATAAAATATGACGATACATGTACATTGTATATTGGATAAAACAAATTGTAAAACCATGTAGATTTAGAACTTTTTGATTAGACAATCCTTTCTCCACAAAATGTAGTCCCTACCAAATCTTTTGAAAATTCGAATTCACACAAAATTTTCCGACTGATTGGGGTTAAGTCATTCTCTACCCAGAGTTCCGTGCGCTCTTCGCCCTCTGGTGAGAGAATGGGGTTAAGTAACACATGTATAATATATTTGGACCAATGGGATCCGTATTGAACCAATAGATACAAAGTTATAGCATCCTGTACAGTTGTGCTCAAAAGCTGAGGAGCTAACTTCCTTAATATCGCAACCAACACGTGGCATAGATACGGGGTCCTTTCCATTGCATTCTATTCATAAACCGTATGACATATTAAGCACATTTCTGACTCATGTTTGGTTTCTCTAATCTTTTAAAACTCAAATCTAATAATATTAAATTTAATGTTTGCTTCATTTGCATACCTTCATTATGGTATTTTCATATTAATTAGCTCCTTCAATGTAAATTGCTTTATAAGCACGGACGAATTTAGAGGGAATGACAAAAAATCTTAAAGACAAGGTGTCTGTTGGTCGCCTTTAGGTTTCCAGTTCACCCTGATGGGGGTCGGGTGAGGGGTGGGGGGGGGGGGGGGGGCAAAACCCTGGAATGTCTCTAATTTAACTGTATTTCGATAATTAAATCCGGTGTAATCTAATTTGGGAATAAATAATGTTTCAGTTTTTAAATTTCATCCATTCACGTTGGATAACGTTTCTGATTCCTTGTGTTCATGGCGTCCGTATTATTTTAGACGCTTTCTCTGAACTTCCTCAACATGTACGTGTTGTCATGTAGCACTTGTAAGTTTAGGATCTTTTTATGAGAATGATTTATTTTCAGTTCTGCTACAATTTTAACCGGACACGTCCAATATTGAAACCTAAAATAACCCGATATTTCATTATTTTATTTTGAAACTCTTTAAGTACTCTTACATAACCTATAGTATAAATATAATGCTTTTTAAAAAAAAAGTATTCAAATCAAATTGTTTTTTAAATCTGTCTCCATTTTAAACAGAATATTTCCTATTGCAATTTCCGTGTATTTCTTTGGAAATAAGTTAGAATATTTAAAATTTTAGCAGCCGATTTCATGCTTTGTATCAAAATGATTTTGTATTTGTATAGGTCCTGTAAAAAGTATCTGTCAGGGCCCTCACGACCATTGAGGCAATTGTAACTAAACAAAAAAATTTCAATTCACCAGTCGTTTTGTCCCTTTTTTATTTCTTCTAAAATGTCTCGGTGGTTGAGAAAGGCATTGTACCATTGCCGTCTGCTACTCCGCCCTGGCCTGGAGGTTATAAAACTTTTTCGAGCACGTTTTCATACTCAAACTCCGTGATCTAAATAGTACTCATACTCAAAAGTGAAGGTTATAAAACTTTTTATAAAATCATTCTCATACTCAAATGGAGTAAATGCTCAAGATTTTTCGAGTATGTTTCGGAGCTTGCTCAGAGTAGTATTCAAAACAAACATGGTTGAGTTTGAGCACGAGTACGGTAAAAGTTTTATAACCTCTGTCTGGTTCTCGACAGAGACTGCCGAGGAGCATGCGCGGTCAGTCTGGGCCGAGGAACTTGCAATTGTTTTAAGGGGCGTGGCTAGCACTGGTTCAAGATGTGTATAAGCAATTTCACAAAACGCTAAAAAGTACATATACATTATATATTTTTTAGACAGCAAAACTGTGATGAAACAGACCACATGAACATGAAATGATTCATTTTAAATACTTGTAACTTTTTAAATTATAAAAAATGTGCTCATTGATACTTCAGAAGTGCAATTTCGTGAATAGCATAGTTTACATGTTTGTTAAGATATACCAATTCAACATATGCATAAAAGTCAACGGCGGGAAATACTTCAAAAGATGTAGTTATCTATAGCCTTATTGTTTAAATTTTTTGACAAATACATGTACATGAATTCTGTTCATATATGTATATTCTTATATTTATATTCCCAATTTTTTTGCCTTTGATATCACTGCAAATTGTAATTTAAATTATGACCCACGAATCCGCTGCAGTTGTTACATGTAAACAATGCGCGTATGAATACAAAACTATTTGACATAAAGTACATGTACAATATATGTGTCTATTTTAACAGTTGAGAATTCAAATAGAAATTCAAGTAGACTATAAATATATGAAATAAATTTCATTTCTGAAAATGTATGAGGGTAGGAATTGTCACGCTTCAAGCCAGCATGCTTTTAACGCCGATTTTTTTTTTTTACTCAAAGCAAGTCAACCATTGGATATGCATATATATATCATGGTTAGACATTCTTCTCCGTTATATTTTGAAAACTCACAAATATTCAATTACATAAATCGAATCGCTCACAATAAACATTTTGTGATGTAGACTTTGATTTTACCTCTGATGTCCCATTACTTTCCTGTTTCTTGGAACATCCCTTTTTTCCTGCACTGCATGAGGGTACGAACACATTATTTTCACAACTGTTGCTTCGTAACTATTCTCAGAATATATATTCCACAAGATTTACGTTTCTTGATGTTTAATTTATGACAAAACAGTCACTTATCAACATGTCGATATTCTTTTATAATTTATGTTCACCCCGTTTTTTCCCCATTCTTAAGCATACTGAAACTAAAACACCCTTAACCTTTAAAATAGGCTAACTACTGCTTACAATATACGAGTACACTTTATCTACTCTACATGTAGGCTAATCAACAATATTAAAAAATAAACAGAAGAAATCTTTCATTTTTTCCCCCAAAAAGTACACAAGATGATATACCTCGATATACTTCAATGCGCTCCATTCAATATGCCGGTGTGAAAAGGCTCGATGTAGGCCCAAATGTATATCTCATATACTTTGCTATTTCTGTGATTTAATTTTAAAAAAAAAAGTAAAGCATTTATTTATACAATGTACATGAAATGCACCAAGGAAAAGACGTTTTTGAAGCATTTTAATTTTTAGGCAATTCTTTTCCATTGAATTTTCAAATTAAGATTTGTGAATGATGCAGAATAAAAAAATTTATAACAATATTTGGGGGTGGGGTTGTTGTTGCATCCCATGTCCTTAAGCCTTCGTGCAAATTATCAAAATCTATCACATCAGTTTTGGCATTTCTGACCTCGTGGTTCTTTGAAAGAATTTTCAGATGATCCCATTGACACAGGACCTCAGTTTTTGCGGTCTCATCTGAGGGACCACCCTTTGTAGTCGCCTCTCACGACAAGCAGGGGGTACGGAAGACCTCTTCTAACCCGGATCCCCACGGGAAAAATACAATTGACAAAATGATATTTATTTATTGAGATAACATTCACTGGTTCTTTCAGCATCATCAGTCTGTAGTACTATACAATCAGAGAAAATGCACTTTCATATACAATGTAAAAATGGTGAACAGATGGAATATTTACATGTACATTGTTAATCTAGTCACGACAGAAAAAGTATGTAAATTTTAACACATGTTTTAATATGTAATTTGTTTTTATATTGCATATATAGTTTTCAAGTACTTTTCCAAATAACTAAACTTGTCAATTTCTTTTGCATTTCCATTTTGTACATGTATGTTAAATATTCATGCATATTGAAATCCAATAAATTAAATTCTATTAATCAAATATAATAGATATCAGTACTACCTTACCCAAATAAGACTAATTCTTCACTTTTTAACACAATACATGAACTTCCAGTAATGTTATATTCTAAGTTTCCGGCTGTTTTTAAGGATTTACTCCATAAATATTAATAATATCATTATTCAGTCATTGTAGAAAAAGATCATCAAAATAAATTATTTTCGGTCTTTACATGGACCTGTTAAAATCATAAACGCATTCACATGAAATACTCAATACACTCTGAGAGATGGATATTTCTCTGAATAAATAAATACAGTAAAATATGTTTATAGTGAAGTACTCGGGACAAACAATTTTGATTAATTATAAACATAATTTGTTGAATCCAATAAGTTCATATGTTTAAAAACTACAGGAAATGCAAATCAATCCACTGTAAGCACAAACGTTATAAACATGTTCGCTATAAACTTGTTTTACTGTAGTTGATCAACTCTGCTTACAGAAAAATATTCAGAACATAAATACAGATAATAAGATACATGAACTACAGACAGGACAGGCATGCACTAAGAAAGATATAAAGCCAAGAATTTAACATCTCACAATACAATTCTTCTATGCTAAATTTTAATGTGACTTTCAAACATCCATCATGATTGGACTCTGCCTTGTTTTTTTTTCCACTCTGAACATTTAATTTAATACTCATTCACCCCATTCTACTTCAATATACACATCAAGCACTCACTCCACAACTCCTTTTCTTCAGTGTAGACAAAACAAGCATTTAAAATAAAAATAAAAATTCAGCCTCAGAATGATTTAAGGACAATGAACCCAATTCTATTTAGAAATCATATGAATGCAATGCCTGTAGTAAATGTTCTATTTACTATATACACAATATCTACAATGAAATCTATCTATACATTGTATTTTCAAATTTTTCACTCTGCATTACAAGTTATTTAAATATGTTGATAGTCGACATAACAAACAAATTTCAAGTATGTGTGCAGGTTTGCACAAAGCTGAAAACTTAGAATTATGTTTGTTTTCCTTAAACAAAACAATACTGATCACACTTCTTTGATCAGACATGAAAATCAAATTACACATCTCCACTGATTGGTTGACAACAATAGAAGACAGCTCCTGATTGGTCATCCAACTCTTCATCGGCAGCAAGGCTGTTTGTAATGAAGGTTTTCATTGGTTCAGTCTCTGTTCTTCTATTACTGTTCTTGAATCAAGTGTTTTGTATTTGAAGACTGAAATGAACACAACAAAATATTACATATATCAACACATAAACATTCAAAAATTCAATCAAAAAAAGGGCGGATCCAGGAATATTAACATCACATATCAACACATAAACATTTAAAAATTCAATCAAAAATGGGCGGATCCAGGAATATTATTATCACATATCAACCCATAAATTTAAATTGAAAAAACGGGCGGATCCAGGAATATTATTAATATCACACATCAACACATAAAATTCAAAAATTCAATCAAAGAAGGGGCAGATCCGAGAATATCATTAACATTACATATCAACACATAAACATTCAAAAATTCAATCGAAAATCATTTTGTGGAATATCATTTTTAACTTACGATGCTTGAAAAATATCATAATGAGCTATGGAGAACAGTGTAAGGCTTGCTACTGTCATCATATTTCACACTTGCTTATTCAAAGTCTGTTCACAGTTTCCAATAAGGACGGATAGCTTATACATGTAATAGCGACATCAAACTGAAATATATACATGGATTACATTTTCCCCGTGTATTTACAGTTTTATGTCACATGTCTTATAATAGCAACATCAAACTGAAATATACATATGGATTACATTTTCCCCGTGTATTTACAGTTTTATGTCACATGTCTTATCTCATCTTCGCTAGCCTACAGTTCTGATTTGCTACTCTCATGATCACCTTTCGTGGATTTTATCAGCTTTTCTTCCTTGCAGTGCACTGCCTACTATCGGATAATTGACTTTAATTCAGAAATGAATGTCTAGATTGTTTGTATCATGGAGATATATAAAAACTAGAAGCATGGGGTTTTGTATAATCCGTAAAGTAAACACAAATTATCTCATGTTCTCGTTGTCTGTATACCCCCACAACACAAATATAACCAAGACATCTATACTCTACATTTATACAGGCAAACCTTGTTTTCTCGATAGGACCAAGAAAAGAAATTCGAGATATCTGAGAATACGAAATATCAAGGGTAAAATACTTAAGAATAAGTGTTTGAACTTCCGAATCACTTTGATATATCCATGGTATTCGAGGTATCAGTGTTCAACATACTGAAGTTCAACCATATTTTGTAATAAATAGGTTTTAATAGCAAGTTCAAAAGGTCAGTGCTTTAGTACATGAAAGAGCAAAAGATTCATTACTGACAAATATTGGTAAATGTATATATTTTAAATACATACATTGGTTTTCTACAAGTGAGAATACATGTTCTAGGTAAAATTTGTTTTCCACCAATGAGAATACATCTACTATTATACAAGTTCATGACTGTTCCATATATGTTCATACAGATTCAGAAGAAAAAAAGCCAATTAAGACCGGGGAACATTAAGTGACAAGAAATGGAATATACAGCATTCATGATGTTCATCTGTTACAGTCAAAACATTTGATGTTACAATGCAAAGCGCAGATGCTAACTCAACGCGAATTGAAAAGATCTAAGCTTATCGCCATGCATGGGTGGGAACATTTTTCAGCACGGACTCCCTTGAAAACATTAGATTGAAATTCCAACTTCTAAATTGATTGTCAATCACTTATAGTTTTATTCTTATTGTATTAATGAATTATAATGTTAAACAATTGGTAAAATGTATTCAAAACAAAAGTATGAGGTCTAGAAGATATCACCAAGGGGAATATAATTATTAGTTCAATTTTGATAATCCATCTAGCTGACCATCAATCAATGAGCGGGTAATAGGCCCGCGAGAACTGCAGTTCCTGATTTCAATCAACATTTAGCTTCCACTTCAGGTGCAAAATATTTATGCAAAATCAACTTTTTAAAAATCTAATTCAAACACGCATGACATTGATTGAAGAGATCTAAGCTTATCGAAGTGCACGAGCGAGAACATTTTCAGCATGGACTCCCTAGAAAACATTGGATTGAAATTCAATCTCTAAGTCGATTTTCAATCCACTTATATATGTTAGGTAATTAAAAGCCCCAATCTATCCACTATCAGAGCAGGAGGAAAAACAACTGCTACTTGGGTGGGAATTATTTAATAAAAGTATTTGCCATATACAAACTAAAGAAGCATATGCAAACTAAGGTAAAAGTTAGCACTACACCAAGTTCCTTGTACATCACATTTTCTTTTCTTTTTTAATTCATTTACATAAATTATGTAATGTTTTTTCCTTTCTTCTTCTTGTATGATTAATTCATTATTGTAGTGATTATGTAATGTTTTTTCCTTTCTTCTTCTTGTATGATTAATCATTATTGTAGTATACATTGCACATGTATGTATTTCTAATTGATGTACTCTCTGTAAGGAGGAAAAAAGTATTGAATGAATGAATGAAGAGTTACTTCAATTTCTATAATCTATCCAGCGGATCACAGAGCAATGAGCAGGTAATAGGCCCGAAAAAATATTTATGTAAAATTTAACTTAACCATGCATGTGACCCATAGTTAACATTTCAAGAAATAGCTGTATGTGTATATGGAATTTGATTTACGAAAAAAGGTGTCCCCATTTCTCATGCATATTAATGTTGATTGCAAGAACTAGCAGTGATTTCATCATTAAGAATAAGACTGCATTAAATTATATGTGTATATTGTATATATAATAAACATTAACTAAAAGAAAGAAAAAAACCCACTAAATTAAATTTCAACACATACGCTTTCAATTTAAAAATCCCCAGTCTGTGCTGAAAAATGTATCCACTCATGCACGGCAAAAAGCTTCTAAGATGCCCAGTGACATGAAATGTTTTGACTGCATATATCTTTTCAATCTTTGTTGAGTTAGCATCCATCCATTGCATTGTGATGTCAAATGTTTTGACTGTGACAGATGAACATCACGAATGCTGTATATTTCATTTCTTGCCACTTAATGTTCCCCAGTTGTTGGCACAGGGATATAAAGTGGTAACTCCCTAACCTATGAAAGCTCAGCCTCCCTTGCAGATCCTCTTACACTTGTGATAGCTCCATTGTTGTCAGAGAAATGTAAGAAATTTGAAAATTCTAAACAAGTGTGTTCTACTGGTCTTCAAAGGCAGATGTTTATGACACATCAAAAAAGTTTCCATCTCCATTGTGAGTGTGTATGTTTCTATTACCTTAAACATGGTTTACACAGTTTGATTGGTGTGGAAAAATCTCTGCACATATACTAATAATCAGTTTACCAAGGAAATAAAATGACTAATTCTGTCAAGGAGAATGAAATGGAGAGAAGCGGATTGGAACCCTTGGTTAGCAAAAGATGATCTTTCCTTTACTAGAATTCATTATCCAGGAGTGTAAAATGAGTCAGTTTTGAGATATTCGTTTCAGACTGACCATGCTGACAGACTCGCACTACTGCTACATGTAATTATGAGGGGAGTTAATTCCCTTTGTCTTCACATACCTTACATGTCTGTTCTTCACTATTGCACTGGATTGGTATATAAACGCATGTGGTTTTCAATGATTTGAAACATCTCGTTAGGTTGGGGAATTCTTCCTGTTTCTAATTTTGACCACACCGGGACATCTAGAGGATTAAACAATTTCATAATATATAGAGGTATAAAACTGAAAAAAAAAATTAAAAAAATTCTGACAGTGAAAACATCTGTTAGCGAATTTTGTGAATGATTTTGATGAGATTCACTTAACATTCTATAATCTGTAATACATGTAGGTAACTTTAATAGATGAAATAGCAAAATTGAGTAGCGAAGATTTCTTAATACGGTAGTTAATAGTGCGTTAACTGTAATGATCTTCAATAGCTATTAGCTAATACATGTACCATTAAATGTGACTTCGAAAGCCCCTGTGGAGATCATCTGTCCTTCAATAGCATTACTGATGAAAAATATCATGAGACAAGCATAAATCTGAAAAACCCAAAGGAGTACTTTACAAAACAGGTTGTAGCGACATTCCAAACATGAATATATTTACATCAATATTATAAATAACAGGACTGTCATTGAACTGTTTGGTACAGGGACTGAGTCCCCTTTAACTGGGGAATTCATTGGGGTTTTTTTTAGTGTGGAAAAATTGGAAAATTTGAGTTTACTGTCTTTTGTATCCAGTTTAAAACATAACCATAACAAACCAAATGATTTTTTCATTTATATTTTGATCCCCCTCCCCAACAACATATTTTCAATTTCTAAATGCAATTACAAAATTTTGGCACCTAAAATGAGGAAAATGTGTCACTTTAAAAAGTCTTTTTGGTCACTGGGAATGGGTCAGATATTCAGTCTAACTTTGGAAAGGGGGGGGGGGGGTGACAGCCAATAATAAAAACATATCAGATCTTAAACTATTTCATAATTAAAATATCATAATCTCTTGAAGAATGGTTCCAGAACCTTTACATTCACTTGGTGCTTATCTATTTCATACATTTTCCCTTGTTATAATGGCTATGATAATTCATAGCTGGTGCTTATCTATTTCATACATTTTCCCTTGTTATAATGGCTATGATAATTCATCTATTTCATACATTTTTCCTTGTTATAATGACTATGATAATTCATAGCTGGTGCTTAACTATTTCATACATTTTCCCTTGTTATAATGGCTATGATAATTCATCTATTTCATACATTTTCCCTTGTTATAATGGCTATGATAATTCATAACTGGTGCTTATCGATTTCATACATTTTCCCTTGTTATAATGGTTATGATGATTCATAGCTGGTGCTTATCGATTTCATACATTTTTCCTTGTTATAATGGTTATGATGATTCATAGTTGGTGCTTATCTATTTCATACATTTTTCCTTGTTATAATGGCTATGATGATTCATAACTGGTGCTTATCTATTTCATACATTTTTTTCTTGTTATAATGGCTATGATTATTCAGCTCACCTTGTTTTCTGTAGCCCAGTTGAATATACTGGGTGTATCCATATTTAAATGAGGGAATGGGTTTTGTCCACTGACAACCATAACGATGAGAACCAGTTTAAAGATGCTGAGAAATTGAGCGACTGCGGCGCGACCCGAAGGTGGTGGGTAATTATCACCCTGGATGTCAAGCACCGGAAATCGCTCATGAAGAAGATGGGCATATTGGTCAAAGACCTTTCTGTACCCTCAGGAGTAGCTGAAAAACAAAATAATCTCATTACAATTACATGAAATTGTAAGGGTGAAAAGATAAATCCTGATGTTGCTGAATTACATTTCAGGGTCTTTGATTTCATGTACGATTCATATTGGATAAATTTTGATTTGATTTAGTTAAAAAACATTTCCTGGGCTTTCTAATAGGTATCAATGCGTTTACATAACGAGCATGGAACAATCAGAAATTGTGGGGTACCAGCATTGTTGAAAACTGACCCCTCCTGTATGGGAATACTTTTACTTTTCTTTTAAATTGCAAATTATAGCAATAAACAAATTGAAAGAATTAACATATATTAACTTTAATGACAGATATCTCCATAACAGATATTCTTTGTATATTATGGAATCAAAAAGAAAATTATTGAATTGAGACAACTTGGAGGATTTCTCCATCTTTGCCATGATTGCAGTAGGTCCATAGTCGAAAATATTTGGAACTGCATCTGATCGAATATTTAATTTCTTATACACACTATTTTTGCCAAAATGGGGTGTATACATTACGAAACTGATCCCCACTATCAGTTTCTGGAAGATTGTCCCACAACTTCCAGTTCTTTGTGATTTTGAAATGATCTTGGTTAGCAATGTCATGATTAAAATATTTTCAGGTCAGATCGTTTCAGGATTTTTTAATTTGGGTTCTGCCATTTCAGTTCGGGTCTATAAAGCTACTTTAAAAAATCTAATATATATACCGGTACGTTAAGTTAAAATCAAAAACATTTATTAAATTTTGTATTTTCATACAATAATTACTTGCGGACATGAACTCTGGTTTAGACTCGACATTCATGGTACTACTCGTTTCCATTCCATGCTTTCGATGTTTTGTCATTGACAATGTTGATTCTGTGGCGTATTTTAATTGATTTTTCAAAAGGGTCCTGTGGCTTTCGAATTGGGGAAAAATTGTCAACATTTTGATCAAATTGGGAAAACATAGACATTATTGTAAACATGCTAAATATATCATATCAGGAAAAAATTAAACACAAATTGATGTCATTCTTCTTTTATTTTACATATTTAACTTTCTTTTCTTTAAGCTCTTACTATTTTCTACTGTTCTTTCTAAATCATCTAGAATTTATGCATATTTGTCATGTCATACATAAACTATTCACATTGAACTTATTTTTTTAACAAATACTATTTTTTGCCACTTTTTACTATTGGGAAAAGTACAAGTTAAATTGGGAAAAAATCGGTAACTTTTGGGAGGGGAAAGGAACGATATTCGGACCTAAAATGGGTCTTAAAAAAATCACTGTAATTAAATGTGTCTGACATATTTTACATACTGTCATTGTTTTGTCCAAAATGCCATCATTTAAGAATTGATCAAAATACAGCAACATTTAGGATTTTGACACCATTTTTGTTTAAACGGATTAATAATGATTGTATCATAAAAACTGGACCTAAATTGAAATACGGAAAAATGGAACCAAACCAGACTTGAACAACGCGACCCATGGCTTTCCATTATTTCAGGTACCCGTTGCAGTCTTAGCCTAATCTTGGTGTAGATTTCGCACCCAAATCTTTCTGAATGTTGGATCATTTGGACATATGTACATTGAAACACCCTTCTCACTTCATACATTTCATTTAAAGTGTTCGAAATTGGTTTAAAACTTGGTATAGACCACGGGTCAATGCCAAAACAAGATGACATAGACCTATCAAATTGGCTGCAACATTGAAAAAAAAAACCAACACAAATCTAAAACATTGTTATTTACTTTCTAATATACTTAAAAAGTATATTTTCTTTCCATTTCATAACAATGTCCCCCTTTCCTCATAACGTGTATCAGACGTAGACAGTTCTGACTTTTGGTATATATCTATTGCTTTAAACCTAGAAAATCGGCATAGACAATTTGGTCCACCCCAATTACAATTGGCATAGACTGGTGTTATTTGATATAGACTCGGTCTGGTTAATTTCGAACACTGCATTTAATTGCAAGCTCAGTGAAACATTTAGATGGCTAAAATTCACAGTTGTTAGTATTTTAACAAATATATACACTTTTGCATCACGCTGGTCTTTTTTTAGGTCACCACGCAAGGGGGTACTCCAACAATTTAGAGCCTCTGTTAACGCCCCTTATATACCAAATCAAAAGTATCCTGCTGTATATTTTCTGTGGACACGAGGGGGTCATCTATATTTGGTTATTTATATCCCGGGGATATGAAAGACTGAATATAAATATAAACCCCCTCGTTTCCACAGAAATTATTCACACCACAGCAATATTTGAAGAGGTTTTTTCTGAAGCAATTAAAGAAGAATACATTTTCGTGCAAAATAAACTTCTTTCTTTCATGAAAAATCGTCTCCTATGACCTTTACGTACTGAGTTGACGAGTATTGGACAAAGGTCAAAAACCATAACAATCATTTTAAATAAATTATAAAAGGCAAGCCAAGGAATCTGTCATCATTAAATAAGAAAGTAATTGGATATAAAATTAGATGACAAATATTTCTAGGTCTATATTTGAACACATACAATTCTTCATGTAATATATGATAATGACGTAAATATTGTCATCATGATCATGTGTCGCATCGAGAACAATATTCTCACCAAAACATAAACTTAAGAGTAGGCCCAGCAAATTTGGACAATTTGGGCGCCTTGATGTCCTTCTGTACGTCTTGGGATTGTTCAGTGTGAATTAAATCTCTCCATGTAAGGAAAATCAACGCCGAAAACACTAGAATCATCGGTATCTGACCCATCATGTCAGCCATCACTGGCTAACCGGAAGTACAGATTGAATAACTTACGGTAACGGGACGTTTCGCTTCCAAAGATGTTTCGGCCCTAAACAGCTGTTTTAGGGAGATATCGAGGGTCTGGCCCAGCTTTCCCATAAATTTGCAAAGCATGTTTAAATGTTTACATACCCATTTTTATTTGCTAGTATAATAGATTAATGGGATTTTATGCGCTAGAAGTTATAAAACCGGCTCATTTTCATGATACTTCACCCATGGTGTTGGCCAAATTAAGACTGGCTCTGGCATAAGCAAATTACAGGTGCAATTATTCAACCTTAATTGTATTATCAGTAATAGTAATTACCATATGATTTAAATCAACAATAAATTCTTTTGATTGTTATTGTAACAGGAAGAGAGAAAATGCAACGGACCAGAACGGGACTTGAACCCGGGCCCCATGTATCTCTAGTCAAGTGCTACATTCCTATGGAGCGCCAAATTAACATAAACTCAAATGATTGATATGGAGGGTCACCGCTTTATTCATGTGAAGAGCACGCTATTTAGAATTGAATGTTGCTCTCTGCTAATGAATTGATATCAATTCAATTGTTCAGAACTTAAGCGATAATTCAATTAATGCACGACTGATTATTGCTCTCTTCAATTGAATTAATGCCATCAGTAGCAATAATTCTTTTCGAGAGAGCAACTACATGACTAGAGATATCTTCAATTCAACATATCCACAGTTTAATTAATTTGATCTCTTTAATTGAATTGTTGCTCTCTTTGAAAGAATTGATACGTGCATTAATTCCTTATACAAAAGCATTGTAAATAATTAAAGATATCTTCAATTGAATTAAAGAGATCATCAAATTATTTATACGGAGCTCTAAATTAATTATTGCGAGCAATATTTATACGAAATTGATGATCAGAAACCCTTGATTTGGGAAGATAATGCCATTATAGCTTTCAATTTTAGGAATACCAGGATGTTCCAATTTTTATTTTACCATTTACTTTTCTTCTCTTTCAAAATGTTTGAAAATGGTCAAATTTTACCTTTATTTATTTTTTTTATTTTTTTTTAAAAAGTCCCTGCATGCATACGATTTGGACAGTCTACGTTATAACTAGGCCTAAGTATAAGATCAATTTTATGCGCATGATGTGGGGTGTGTGTGTGTGTGTAGAATTACACTGATATACGACATGTAATTTATCTATTTTTAACTTTAAATACATGAATGTAACCCCTTTCTTTTCTTTTGTGGCACGGGGACAACACAGAACACTTAGAGGGAAATTTAATATTAATCGGGATCGAGTTACAATTTAACATCCTATTTGAGTCACGTGATACAACAAAACGGCATGAAACCAGGAAGTGGAAAAGTAAAATAAAACGAAAATTGACAAAGCCGTGATTTTACACATGCTTTTCTCACTCAATCGACAAGTGCATAATGGATGAAAGTTATGACGATGAGCGATACGATTCTGTGTACGCTAACGACCCCGTGAGCGAATTCCTGAATGTTACAGAGAACTTCAGACACCAGAACATAGACCAGCTTCTTGAGGAAGATAAAAAGATTAATGCGGTCAAAGATGACCGAATTTCCTGGTACCATGGAAAAATACCACGAGAGGCTGCAGAAAGTATTTTAAGAGAAGGTAAGCAAAACAAGTGACCCTTCATTGCTTCAACTGTTCAATGGTGGAAACCTAAGAAGGTTGGTGTATATATGTCAAATCAGTAGATTTTGCACGTATGTCAAAAGGATTGTTTTGTGCAAGAAGGGTGTGATTTCTTTGCATTACTTTTTAACATGTTTTTGCTTATGATTGACAACTGGTAAATGTCATTTAACATTGCACAATATTAAGATTGCATTATTCGTCAATGGTAAGTATGCTAGTTAAAATTAAAGGGACTGATTCACGATTTTCCTCAAAATTTTGTTTTTCACTTTAAATGATCAAAATCTACAGTCCAATATATTTAGAGGGTTTCACAAAAAAATTAAGTTTATTCATCATGACAGAGGCTCATTATAGAGAGTTTAATATTTGTTTTGAAAACAAAGATTGAGGTGCGTTATTGATTACGGTGTTTTCAAAATAAATGGATATTGGCCAAGTTTATTATATATATCACATCTCAAGTATACTTTAGGTAAAATGTGTCATTTAAAAGTTAAAATTTGTGATTATTCAAAATGAAAATGCTTTAAATAACAAAATTAACGTTTCACTGGTTTGTTTGTGTACATAAAATGACTCGAGTCTTTGTTTACATAAAACAGAATCAAAGCTAAAATATTGCTCTTATCCTTGCATTCAGACGGTCCAAATTTTGGTTGTCAACATTAAATGAGCTATATTTTTAATTTTTAACATAAAAAATGAAAAACATATCTTTCGAAAAACGTGAACCAGTCCCTTTAAGTACCAGATATGATAATCTTTGAAATGTTAATTAATGCAAATAATAAGTAATTAACTACCAGATACAAACATCTTAGAAGTGTGCTTTTTGTGTAAAAAAAATTGTGAATTTATCATTTTCCTAGTGTTACTAGACTGGACACACTTCACCTTCTCTCTAATACAACATGTAAGTTTTGCTGTTGTCTCTTGCAAGGCTTGTCTGAATTATATGTGTGTATTAAATGTTGGTATGTAAGAAGATAAGTCTTGCACATTTATTACACTTTTTGAATTCTTAGTCACAGAATAATCCTTTCATACTTGACAAGTTGACATAACCACACCAAGGTCCCATAACCTTTTTGGTCTAAAAGGGGGTAGGGGATGGTTGTATTAAATATGTATTCTTATAATAATGTACATAAACACATTACAAGTCAAATAATTATCAAGATCCTTAATTTGAAATCTTAAAAATGCAGCAATATATCTGTTAAAACCTAGGAGGTTTCTGAGATTTCTTCCTCCAGACACCACCAAGTCAGGAGGTTTTCATAATATGAATGAATATCTAAAAGATGACTACAATTCATTTTAATTATAAGGAAGGTAAAAAACAACATCCATACAGTATATCTATTGCTACAAAGCCAAGGGTCGGCTTCTGGGGGCTTTATGCCCCACTCTTCTAGTCATTGGGTCATGCAGTTGTCATAATTTGAATTGCTGACAAATAATTGTGATATGTTAATTTTTAATTACCAAAAATGATTACAATATATCCCAACAGCTCTTTAGAATCCCTGATACAATGTATTAGCCTTATAACTATCATTTAGCCACAGATTCTTGGTATACCTTTGAACTGTCCTTTTTTTGGGACAAATTTATCCAGATCCAATGTCACAAATAAGTGTACAAATGCATACACATACATACATTAAAGCAAGAGAGAGAGAGATAGAAAAAAGAGGAGTGGGGAGAGAGAAAGACTGGTGGAGATAGACAGAGAGGGGTGGTGAAAGAGAGAGAGAGAGAGAGAGAGAGAGAGAGAGAGAGAGAGAGAGAGAAGGTAATATGATATCATTTGATACAAGTATGGTAAAATCAATCATAACTAGGTTGTGTTGATATAAAAGAGCAAGATCAAAATAAAAAGTAAAATATAGATAATGGTAGGTGTATTTACCAATCAGAGCCTTTGAACTGTCTTACTTTGAACTGTACTACACATGTCTTCACTGGAATGTTGTTTGTTCACATCTTACTGTCACTGATGAGATTTCTAACAAGTTGTTGTTACAACATGTACAATACATAGATATATTATGTCAATAGCCAAAATTACTCACAAGGGCAAAATTGATGTTGAGTAGTTACCCATGAATGTCTTGATCTAACCATGAAATCCACAAATTTTCAAATTTGAGCCACGTACATGTACATGTAACAAGATGTGTTTTATATTAAATATAATCTTTGATGCATTCTGATTGTATGAATGAGGTTAAATACAGGCCTGGGGAGAATAATTATATGTAGTTCAATGTAAAACAACACAATATTCATGTGTAAAAAAAAATAAAAATCAGTGCATCAGCTTTGAAATAATTGTTTAAAATTAGACTAATTATCGCAGTGAAAACATGCATGTACATATCATTGATTTTGAAGTTTATAGAGGAAGGAAAGAATTTTTTTTACTTGGGATAAGAGTTTGGACACTTAAAATTCCTCTATTACTTTCATGTTTATCTTTTATGTTAGTTGGTATGTAAAGCATTCAGTATGACTATAACCCTCTTATCCATGACAAACAATCTCAACATAGTTGTCCCGAGGTCTGTCCTGTGTGTTATTTTACCTTCACTGTTCTTGAATTTTATCAGTTTTACCAATTATTGGGGTTATGAGTCTAGCTGTCTGCATTATTTGTTTTATACATCAAGAAATTTCTCTATCCCAAATGCATGACTACTGCAGTGTTTATAGATAATGTACTGTTACTGACTATATGGTGTGTTTGCAATAGATTAATGTACTGTTGATACTTTATATTTTGCGGAATCTCATTTTGGTGACATGTACTTCTGAATGTGCTTCCTAACTTCTGACCCTCATGCACTAAGCTTCTCCATTTTTTTTCCGGTCACTAGCAACCTTCTCTATTTCCACCTAAGGTCTTCCCATCCCTTTCATTTCTGCAATGATGCTTAATCTTCTCCTTGTATCTATTGACCTTCCTCTTCCTCTCTTTTCTATTATCATGTGACCACTTTCAAGTCATTTTGCTTTTATCGCCTTTTCTTTCCTGTAGTTGCAAACTTAACTCCGACGTTCCTTGTTTGTATAAATTGACTTTTCATTTTTTTTTTTATATGAGTGATCGAGCCACAGAACTGCATTTATCTTTACCGCTGACATACCCTAACCATGACTCCAGCATATTTGTTTGATTTAGATAATACGTTTTCTTTGGTTTGTTTAAATGGGAGATGAAAGTCGAAAACATTGCAGAAAAAATGGATAATCTGCATTATGCATTAGTGGGTTGATATGTGAATTTTTCTACATTGTTCCCCAGCATTCTATCCCATAAAGCAACACATTACTGCTCTATATATCTTGTAAAGCTTGGTTTTCGAAGAAAATTTTTTGAATGATGCTATTGCTCTGCAATGAAGGGCTGATCGACATACGATATATAAAGCTGACATTACGAAGTACTGAGTTGCTTTTATGTGAGCTAGCTCATGGCTAGTGGACACTCAAAAAAAAAAAAAGATTGTTCTGGAAATTTATGATATTTTGTTGTTGTTGTGAATTTACATTGTGAAAAAAACCCTGTATGATATAGATGATTTTCCCGTGGATTTAATGCATAGCCTCCAACCTTTAAGCCAGAAATAAGTATTTCCAATTAAATACATCTACATGTACGTTTGATGGAAAAAAAAAAAGAAATTCCCATTTTTTCACCATTTAGATTTGTTATTCAGGTTAGAAGATCTGTCGTCTTTGGTTACATGGATAAGCCTATTCACCTGAAATCATTATTGTCTTCTTTAAATCCTATAAAAGCATTGCTAATGTAACAGAAAGTTTTCTTAATGTCAGTGCGTACCAGGCTCTAGTAAAGTTTTAAATTCCTTTTGGGTGTGATTGTTATTGAAAGACTTAAAGTGGAATATATACGTGTATGTATATTCTTAAAGCTTTTGACAATGTAGATGTGTTTAGATTCCAATTTAGTTATTTCTTCTCTTTCTCTCTCAAATAGTGCAATGGTATATGCTCTTGAAGTGGATGCAAGTGATTGTGGACAAGTTTATATTAAAACTCCTGCATGGTTTGATCGTGTTTAGGGAGCTTTGTTGGAGGCTAAAAGAGACATTTTATCTCAATATCCTTTGGTTGTTTAAGCAACAATAAGGTATACACTAAGACTATATAAGGTCAAGAATCTGATTACTAAGTGGCCTTGACCCCATGCACACACACACCCCCCATCCCCCCTTCAAAATGCTTCAAAATTGTAAAGTAAGCTTACTTTTTTTTTGGCCTCTGCTTATTTAAATGAGGTAAACTTTGACCAAGTTGAAAGTCAGCAAGATTCCAATTATACCTTATTACACTGGTTTGGTTCCCCCCCCCCCCCTTCCCCCCTCCCCCCTGTACTTCTTTGTATGAAACAATTTGTCCAATATCAAGAAGCAAATGTCGCTATTTTTACCCAATTGCAAAGGCCCAGGCCCTTGATAACAAGACCTAAAAAGACCCCTGGGTGTGGAAGGAGGGAGGGGAGGAAAAAGGAGACACCTGGAGGAATGAGAGAAATTGAGAGGAATAGGCAATAAAGAATGCGGTCTAGCTGCAGTGGATTAATGCCTCTAAATTTTCTATGGACAAAGAATGTTGATGTTGGCATAACCAAATTGAATATTGCATCATGCTTTGCCATATCATATATCCTTTCTAGAACATAATTACTAATATTAAGGCAAATATTATTTTTATAGAAATACTATTTATTAGTAGGATACTCTTTGATCACATTCTCAGCATTGTTCTTATATAGAAGTATATTATACACTGTACACACATATCCAAATTTAATACTGTAGTGGACTCAGAATTCCATATACATGTATATAAATTTTAGCATTTTTATTCTATTATACACTGCAGACAGTTGCAGCAAGTGAAATATAACACAAATAAAATAAATAGAGGAATTTCTAATTCTATGAACTCTAATGATTTAAAAGATTCATATGATTATGTCCATTTAAAGTTTGGAAATATATTAACTTTAATTAAATTTGTAGGTCTTAGTGCATGTGCTTGAATTAATACCATGCTCAATTTCATTATATACACATAATGCAGCTGTAGATGTTGTAGACCATGCTTTTATTTTAAATTCTTGGTCCCGGTGTCAAAACTGCAGGATTCAATGCACAGCTGGAACTTAGATATGTACATCATTTTGTTTATTTTTGCTTTATCTCAATAGTATTGTACATCCTCATTGGAGTGTATTTTATGACCCAATTCCATTGCCATAAAAATCCAGGGTATTATATTATAAGCTGAAAAGTGTATGCAGGCAGATTTTCTACTGTTTTTAGTAACAGGAAGTCATGCTATTCTTATCGCATGGTGATTATTAGGGTAAAATTGTCCTTTATGAATTAATGAAAAATTTCCTCAATCGCAGATTACTGATTATTTATTTCACTTTAAGTAAACAAATTTAGGGAATTTTTAGAATGTATTTACCATCTTTTTGATGGCTAGAGAAAATTGTATAGCCAGCATGTTCAATACTTTAAAGGTCTGACTTCAATAAGACTTTGACATACTGGGGCATTTTGAATTATAGATCTATTTGATCAAATCTGAAATATAGACCTTAGTTTTCTAGGTATGTGAAGGGGGTATTAAAAGGTGAAGTGTCTTTGTCTATTAAGTCAGTCATTGATCTAGGTCATATAGTGCAATACATGATTATGCACCTGCAAATACTTATAGATATAATTTTTACATGTAGCTATAGTCAGTATCATAACCCAATACAATTGTACATCTGTATAATTTAAGTGTTATATGCAGTAATACTGTTTCCTCTAACCTTATTTCTTTTTAGTACATTTACTGTTATGTATATCTAATAAGAAATAATGATAGTGTTTTGTGTATGTTGCAGGATAACCTCCTTGGTGATATTGAATTATATTTTAAAACGTTTCTCGACCTCAGAGGTTAATGTCCTGCAACAATACACGAAAACAAGAACTTTATTTCTATTTTACTACGGCTCAGAAATATACAGTCAATCGTTTTATTATATAGCTACATTGTACGAATCAGGTTATATGCACTGTGACATCATTGCAGTTTCCAAAACAGCCTATACATATTGTTTTTTGCTGACGAAAAAGATGAGATGGTAGGGGTATTCCAAATCTATTTGGAATAAATATTTCAAGTATTTAGTTTCATGTTAACAGATTACATCAATTGCTTTGAATACAGTTCAAGAAAAACTAAAATGTCTGCTCATCACCATGTTTACATGTGTCTTGCTTTTGGAATGCAGACGACTGGTTTTTACTGAATGGTGAATGCCAAAACACGCATGCATATATACTCTTAAATAAATTCACTTTATATTTGTTAATTTCTTTCTAATTAATGATTTATCTGTTATCATCTAACCTTCAGTTTTAATTAAGTATAGGTACAGTGTACATGTATAATTATATTTACATAATAAATTTATCATTACTACGGAAATTAAATTGAATCAATTAAATTAGATTTGGAGTGCACATCTTGTTGATAGCTAGATGCAGATCATCAGATTAAAGGAGACACGTACATCAAAAGCTCCATGTGATCCGAGTTTTAGGATACTAATAAATGTAATAATTCAGTCACGTACGTAGATCACATCCATGATTAATCTAATCAAAATTAGCTGTTTTCAATCCGTTGCTGCTAGCAAATTCAAAACAGCTAATTCTAAATATAGATTGATCTTTGATATTTGTCGTTGACTTAGTAGGATTGAGTCTTGGGATACTAACGTAGTAATGATTTACTCACATGTACATCATATCCTTGATCTTTGATATTTGATGTTGACTTTGTAGGACTGGCCAGTTTACAGGGGGAGCTAGCCGGGAGTAACGGATTGTATTTGATTAGGGACAGCACCAGCTCTGACAAAGATTTTGTTGTTTCTGTTACTCATGATGCTAAAGTGTTCCATTTCCAAATCAAAGAAGTGTTTGATGGGCATTACAAGTTGGATGAAGGCCCAACCACTCAAGGTCGGTAACTCAGAATCATCAGACTGAGTATAATTTACAGAACACATCAACATGTAATGGTTATTATCCATGAATTGTGTAAAACTGTAATTATGATAATGATAGTAAATAAAATGGCATAGCAATAGTATAATATATGATACACTTGTGTCTGTAAATGGCAATTATGGTGATTATATATACGTACATATAGTGGGTATGTAGGGTCTATATAGCTGTAAAACTGATTAATCATTAATGCAATTAGCTTTTTTTTAATTTTAAGGTTGTTATGAAATTCTGAACTTAGTCTTACTAAAATATTCTTATATCAGTATTTTCCAATCTAATTAAAATCAGATCCTAAGATACGCTCACACTCACTACAATAGGATCTAGCTGACTTAACCCCATAAGGGGTCACGCCCGCATGACCTTCGCTTGGAATTTTCATGAAAATTATCAGCCAGTCAGATTGCACTATACAGACAATGATGGCTATATTTAGGCGGTTCCCGGAGATTCGTAAACAAGTT